>NW_027069814.1:629076-662967 GCF_002906115.3 Quercus suber
AAAAAAAAAAAAAAATGTAAACAAAGAGAAGATAAGAAAAGTCCATACCTCAAACGTTTTCCAAAAAAAAAAAAAAAACAAAAAACCTCAAACGTTTCAACTTTCAAGTTAAACCAATTTAACCAGTTAAATATTAGAAGTATTCCCTTAAAAATTAATAGCCACACACGTAGTCCTCTTAGTAACATACTCAATAGTTAATGGCCACACACAAAAAAGAGCTAAGAGTGAGCGGGAGTAGTCTAAGTACAAATCCTTCATATCTCTCAAATAAACATTCTAAATAAAGTAGAGTGAGTGACTTTCTAGATATTAGTGGTAAACTTTTTTGAGTTGCCTCCTCATTTCTCAAGAACAATGCAGAATGGGATGTCAAAGAGGTTTTATTTATTTATTTATTTATTTATTATATATATATATATATATCTCTTACAGTTCAAGGATTTGTTACTTGTTTTTGGGGAATTTGTTTGTTTGTTTGTAGAGAGGCCATCAACTAAAGTGATGGATTTTATTTTTCATTTTTAAAAAAAAAAAAATCTATTTTGGATGGGTTGTAAGGGCCAAAATAGATTGAGAATTAAAGTTGAATTAGATTCTTGGATGCAGCCTGATTACTTCCCAGTATTGACAGATTTGTCTCTTGCTTCTACTGGTATTGTTACCATCCCAGAAAGCATCAGTAGATTTACTAGATTACTACGTCTTAAAATTAAAGATTGCAAAAAGCTTCGGGAAATTCCAAGACTTCCACAATCTATAAGAACTGTGGATGCAATGAATTGCAATCGGCTGGATACACAATCATCAAGCAGATTATTGAATCAGGTATCTCTCTCTTTCTCTTTCTCTTTGAAGTTTAAGTTATAAAGAAACAATTTATGTTAAACTTCAATTTCTTGCAGTTTTGAGAAATTCTAGGGATTCTATCAAATACAGTCGCTGAAGCTGCAACAAGCTTCAATTCCAAAGGGCTTCAAATTGGGAAGGATCATTATCTTATACTACCAGTAACTGATATTCCAAAGTGGTTGAAATTTAACCATCATCAAAGAGTTGGAAATTCCGTATCATTCTTGGTCGATCCCAAATTTTCAAATTTGGTTGTTTGTATTGTTTTTCCATCAGAGGATGTGGCCATTGATATAGGGTTCATGTGGGATGTTGAAATTTTTATCAATGTTAAAAAACAAATCACAAGTATGGAGTGGTGGAGGAATAGTAGTTATGACCATGTATGGTTAATGTATTCGAAAGTGAATATATCAAATCCATCTGAAGAGAATCGCATTGAGGTTGTGGTTAGTCCAAGATCTTCTGTAAGGATGAGGATTTATGTAGAATGCATCTGTTGCCCTCAGAAACCCAATATATCTCATGCCTCATCTATGGATCAATGTGCTTTCAACAATGGAGAAGAAGATTCAGGCCGTGTTGGAATCCGATGCCAACTGTGGAGAAGAAACCTTCGACCATGCTAGACGTCCCCAAAAACAATACCTGTCTAGCTTCGGATGGCTTCGAATCCAATTCCAACTCTGGAAACGAAGCTCCAAACCCTGGAGACAGCGAATTACCACTGGGTTTCATGATCAAGGTTCATCTTCAATCCCCAATACCTTTCTCAATGATGATACCAATGCCAATCTATATCCACCATCAAAGAAGACAAAAACATGTTGATCCAACTTTGAAGAGAAGGTTTGCCTCGTTCTATTTCTCTAAATTTATATTCATAGGATCGTTGCTCAAGTATATATTATGTTTCAAGTAAATACAAGAAGCATTTAATTTCTTTATTTCTTTTTCATTTGTAATAATATTTTTCTTTTTATTCATCATATTTGTCTTCTTGTAAGATTTTCTAAACTTCAATTTTATCAAATAACAAGTATGCTTGCTGATTCTTTGAAATTGAAATTCAAGTTAAGCACACAACTATTCGATGAAATGCTTCTTCAGGATACTGAACCTGCTTGCTTAGCTGACCTATGCTACTCATCGAGCCAATTGTTAAGGTTTTGTTTTTAATTTCTTTAAAAATATTTCTATTTGATTACAAATTTACTTATGATTTTCCCTTGTATTTTTAAATTTTAATATTGTTAATTGTCATAGATGTTTCTTTGCTTTTATTGATTCGCTGAATAATATTACTTAGATTGTTCATAAATTTATTGAAAGATAAATGACATTGGACAAGGATGCATTGAGCTGGTTACCAAGAGAAATGTATATTAAACAATAAGCTATGGCCCTAGAAGCCTTTTCTTCTACAGAACCTGCCTTGAGAGTAGGGCTCACTTCTTCATATTATTCATATTTGATTGGTTGAGGTTGAGGAATTATTTAAGCACATGTTTTTATTTGCTTGTTTCTTTCTTTGTTAATATGGAATATTTGAATTAATGATAATGTCAATGCCACAACTTTGTCATTGTTGAGATAACAATGGTACCTGCTGATAAAACATCTTTATCCCCTAAAAATGATTCTCTAAAGCTTTAAATTAAATTCTTAGAGTAGTTTCGAGTCATGCAGTTGCCATTGGAAAACAAGACAATCAGTAACTGATATGGAAGAGAGACTCGCTTCTCTGTAGTTATGCTCAGACGGAAGAGTAGAACTCAGAGATGGCTCTCATATGTGGGCTGCCCTGTGGAAGCTTGATTTAAATTCCTTATTTCCTTTGGAAACTACAAAATGATTGTCTTCCAGTGATTAGGGAGTTAGCAAATAGGAATCTCTTCACTGATGCTTCTTGCCCTTCATGTGCTATAGAAGAGGAATGCTTGGATTACCTATTTATTACCTATAACTTAACTTGTGTGATGTGGTTCAGATCACCACTCACCATTAGAAGGTACTTGAGTCAAATTCAAGTCATAATTGTGTTGCTACTTGGCTGGAAAGTGTAAGGCCAGTGCAATCACTTCATTGTATTCTTTCAACAATCTTTGGGCTATTTAGATACATTGAAATAAAATAGCGCCTGAAAGAATAAGTGTTAATGCTAGATTTTGAAGTCCTAAGTCGTAGTGCTTACCTTTATACTATTTGTAGGGATGCAACAAACATATGGGAAGTGGACACTCCTGTTAAACCACCTAATGTACTTTTCAACAGTTTCCTTGGCAGTATAGCACATGATGAGATGCTAAAGGTATGGATTCCTCTCTCTTTTCATGATATGACTATATGATGGTGTAAAACCTGTAGAGAATTTGGTAAATATAATTATTGTTGGATGGTTCATACAGTTGTATGTGTATTATTTTTCAATAAAGAAAAAAATGTTTTATGTTTGTGTCACTGTGTCAAACTAAACTTTCTAGCATTTAATTGTAAGCTTCAATCATTGAACTTTAATAAATTTATAGATAGTGGGTTCAAGACACATGTTACATATATATTGTGTAAATTATCCTTGGGTGTCTTCTTTAAAAGTTATTTAATAGGAATGCTTTCAAACCAATTCATTCAAAGATATGTTTAAAACCATTTGTCTGGTTTTGAGAAAAGAAGATTGTCTTGAATAATCTTGTTCTTATTTTTATGTAGATCGAGGGGGCAAGGGTGGGGCTGTAGTTTAAATGCTTTGTACATCCTAGTATTCTTTTAGCAGTACCTTGTGGCAGAGGGTGGAAAGATTGAAATGGCAGCTACTTGTGGCAGAGGGTTGAAAGATTGAAATGGCAGCTACTTGTGGGACGGTTGCTGGGTATGATGGTTTTATTCTAGGGGTAGAGATGTTGATTGATGTAGGCATAAAAGCATGGGTATGATGTAGAGTCGTAAATTTTTATTCATAATTTTTAACATCCCGTAATGCTTGTGCAATGGGTATCAAATACTGGAGGAGAAGAAGTTTGATTTTGAATACTGTTATGAGCAGATTAGCTTGTGCATCTCATTGCAGATTAGTAATACTGTTATGTTGTAGTGCTTGCCACCTTCTATTTAGTTATGTTTCATAAGGTCTTTTTAAATAATCTTTCATAAATTTGAAGGTCTTATTTTTTTCTATGTTTTTTTAAAGGGCCTCAAATAAAGTTGCAGTTAGTACTGTTAAACAACTTTGTAAACAATGAGATGCACCTATGTCTTGGAGTGGTTTTCACTTGTGACTGTATAGTCACCGTATAACTATGACATTTCAACATTGGATTTTTTTTTTTTAAAGATTTAATCACTCCATCAAGAATATGATTACTTCTAATGTTCATTAAAACAGTGAATGGTTTTTAACTAAAATTGAAAATTTGTAGTTTCCGGGTAGCAGTTTTTGTATCTGTTTTTAGTAATCGCTGTAGTGTTAAGAGCTTTTTATTTATTTTGGTGGGATACTCTTTTGATATCATCCCTCTTATCCAAATTACATCATCCACAACAGCCAGCCTTTTGGAACCAAAAGTTTCTCTTCTCTACCAACACTTTCTTAATTGCACCAAAAAGGAAAAAATTTCATTAGATTACTAGATTTTGTACATCATTTTATTCATAATTCCAAAGATATGTTAATTTGGAAATCTGATAAGGAATGAATACTGCACCATAAAATCCAGTTGTCACTTATTCTTTTGAAAGCTCTCTCTCTCCCTCATGAATTGAAGCTCATCTCCCTCATCAAATGTGTTGCTTCTTGGCACTACTAATAAAAGAATTCCCAATTTTCTGTGTATTCTTGGCAAATTTTCTTTGATTCACAATCCTTTCTTTGAAAGTTGCAATGGAACACTAGCTATCTCCTCTTTGATTGTGCAATCACTTCTAGTTTTGGGGCCACCTCAAGAATTGATCTTCATCTTCTACATTATTTTTTATTATTTATTGATTCCATCAAAACTAGAAGTTTTGAATTCACATCCAATAAATTATCCATTTATAGTTTTTGGTAAATGTTGTTCTAACTAAAAAGTTTTGACTTTGAAGATATTTAAGGCCCCTCAACTATATTTATGACGAGTATTAGTATACTAGGAACACTTTGGCCTATTCACTTGACTACCCACTCCAAGTCTCAGTCTTGAGTCCTGCTAATGAGAGTATAGTAAGGACTCCAAATAATAATATATACCATGCACAGAGCATCTATAGTTTCTGTGTTAAGGCATGGAAAACCATATCAAAGTGAAAAGAGAAAACTGGTAAAGGATTCTAATTTGCCCAAACAAGCTCTATAGCAACTGAAGAAGACACCACGACATTGGGAGACAATTATACTATAGGAAGCAACATTTTAATAGCAAAGAAAATGTCCAAAGAGTTGAATGATTAAAAGGAAGCCAACAGGGTATTAGTTTAGTTATAGGAATAATTTCCTCAATGTTACAAAGCAGAGTCCAATGAGCTATAGTGCGGGTTTAGGAATTACACTTTCTAACTACATGTAAAGCTTGCCAACAATAGCATGAAGTTGATGCCAAGCTAGTATCCACTATTAGTGGTTCTATGGACTAGTGAGATCTGCATAGAGAACTTTGGGTTCGTTGAATTTCATTTAGTTCATTTCCCTCCATCAAAACCTTTCTAAAACAAAGCTTTGAGTGCTGTTCTTGCTTCTGATATAAGAGGACCATCCATCCATCCTTATTAGCTTGATACAAAACAAATAATGTCATTCTTATGATCATGGCCATCTGTCGCAACACATGTTTGGTTGTTTGTTAATGCTGCATCAAAATTAACTTTGACAAAAGGGGAAGTAAGAGGAGTTCATGTTCTGGTAGTTTTGTACCTCAGTAGTGGATTCCCAGGCCTGCAAATGAGTTTTTGTAGTTTGAGATGTGCTCCCTGCATTGGATCAATCATAGTCCTACATACCATCTGTCTACTACTTTGCATACAGATTACAACACAACATATGGTAGCACACATTTATAAATTTCTTACCTCTTCTAGTGGGACATTCATGGAGCTTTTTGAATTGAACACTATTCAGATCCATTCCTCCATAGATGACAGGTTGAGCTCTTCAATTCTAAAAGGTCATTGGGGATGACCACAAATTCCGAGTCACTAGGCACTTTAAAAATAGGTGCTCTACGGACTCTTGGGCTGCATTACTCATCTGCAGTTTAGGTCTTCTATTGAAAATATCAGGTTTAGCATCACTTTTGTTATGGGAACCAACATTAAGGTTATAGTTCTTACCCCATTTCTATCTTTGTCTGTCAGTGTGCTCCATTCCATTTTTCTATCATTGTTCTATTGATGCACTCCATACGTCATGATGAAAAAAATAGCCGTATTATAGTTTATTTTCTTTCTTTTTCCAAGCAACCAAACGTTGAGACTTGGCACACGGTGGTGATTGTGGCAGCGGCAACGGCAAGGTTGAGACTTGAGAGAGAGCAAAGCATGGCAATGGAGGAGAGAGATTGAGATCTTGAAAAATTCAGATAAGATGGGTTTGATGAGTTGACTCATTTTTTATTGTCTAACAACAGTCGAGTGTCCCTGAGTCAAGTGCTTTAAATTTCAATTGGCATGCCACTTGTTACACCCTTGATTTATTTTAGATGCATCATGAAACTTGTGTTATCACCTCCACCATCTCCCATTCCTGATATTCAGCAATCCTTCATAACCTTAACGATGATCTTTGTTATTGATGAATCATGGGGTCTCAGGAACGATGCTCTACACAATGGGGGCCAACCTTGCATTCAGAAGTCCAGCAAGAGAACCTAGGAAAGAGCACAAGAGTTCTCCCTTCTCTCACTGCCGATCTTCAAAATCCCAAACAGCTTCATAACCGTGCTGGACTCCGCCTCCCCATGGTTGGATCAAGGTGAACTCTGATGCTGCCACAGCTACATCCTCCACTGCAATTGCCGCTGTTGCAAGAAACTCCACTGGCATGATTGTTATGGTAAACTCTCACGTGGTTGTTCAAAATGCTTCCCTTGAAGGATGGTCCCAAGTTATCTTTGAAAGTGACTACAAGGAATGCATAGATCCTCTGTCTTCTAATTTACCTTCTGATTGGACTATTAGCAATATCAGTACTTTCGTTGAATCTTTCAATAGGTTTTCCTTTTCTTGGGTTAGAAGATCAGGAAATTCTTCTGCCCATGTTGCAGCTAAATTATCCTTGAACTCTAGCATGTCGTTTAGTTTTAATAATGATAAACTGCCATCAGCTCTTTGTAAGTTTGTATCTTTAGCAGATATCATCTTGTACCCCTTTCTTTTTGAGTAATGACATTGAAGATTATCAACAAAAAACAAAAAAAAAGTAAGCGGAAGGCTCCTCGTTCAAAGTGAGAAAATTTTATGAGATGTTACCAAATTATACAAAAACTAGCCATGAACCTGCGCGTTGTGCGTGATAATTATTTTATGGTGGTTTTATTTAAAAAAATTTACAATTTAAACTAATCTAATAATGAGTAATGTGTTTCGTAATTATATTTTTATTTATTATAGGAATAATCATAAATGTAATATAGGAACAATCCAAAACACCAAAAAAACATAAACTAAAAAAAATTAATAAAACTTAACAATGATTAATTGAACCAATATTAGGATAAAATTTTGTTTTGATAATCTATTAAGGTTATTTTCTTTGTAGAAATTATAATTTCAGCCACCCAAAACATATTATCAAATAAACAATTATTAGCAAAATCTAAGAATTAAATTTTTATACATGAATTATTATAAAATAATAATAATTAAAATAAAATTGCAAAAGTTAAAATTTGTCACCTATCCGATTATTTTCGTTTGGCTAACTTTTGCTTTTCTTTAAATAAATGGCATTATAGAAAATAAACAAATATTCGTAAAGTCTCATAGTTTAACATCTAAATTGAGCACTATAAAAAATCATGCTATGTAACAGAATAAATACCAAATTATCCAAATCATACTATATAATAGAATAATATTATATTTTTATATGCTATATTTAATTCTTTAGAATGCAATAGGATAACATTTAACAATCAAAGAGAATTTATAAAAAAAAAAAAAAAAAAAAAAAAAAAAAAAAAAAAAACAACAATTTAAAAAACAAAATAAATCGCATTAACACAAAATAGAGTTTTAAATAATATAAAAAATTATCAACCTAAAGTAGAGATGCAAGAAAAATATTAAAAAAAAATCCACCAAAAAATTTAGAGAGAGAGTGGGGGGGGGGGGAGGGAACTTTTTTTTTTTTTTTTTTGTGAGGGAAAACTATGCTTAGAATAGAAGAGATAGTGACAAATTTATAGTAAGAGGGTGTGAATAAGAAGAGGCAAAATAAAGAAAAATGAAGGGAAAGAGGAAAAATGATATTAATGTAGAGGGTAGTGGGGAGTTGAAAATGTAAGGGAGGGAGAAAGATTGAAAAGTAGTGGGGAGATGAAATGGTAAGGGAGAGAGAAAGGTTGAAGAAGTGTAAATATTAAAAAAATAAATGTTTAAAACAATTATAGAAAAATTGGAAAGAAAAAAAAAGGTTTTTTTTTTTTTTTTTCTTCTTCTTCTTCCTTTAAGCTGAAAAGGCTCACACAAAACCCTAAAGTTGAACTAAAAAGACTTTGGGTTGGGCTTGATAGTGGAACTAAATAAATAAGAGGGAGCTGGATTAATTATACAGATTTATTATAGGGTGATGTGGAAGTAAATAAATAATTAGTAGGTTGCATTTATAGGGTTGAAAATTGTAAAAACTATTTTAAAATGGTATGACAAATTATATTTAAAAAGAAAAAAGAAAAAAAGAATGAAGTGGCAGCTAATGTGGCGCAATGTAAAAGCAGCAGCATTAAACGCTACGCTTCAGCTTTTAGTAATGTATAGATATAGATAAATCGCATTGTTTATTCTTATATTTCAAGAATAAAGTAGATGTCATCTTTATTCCATTATATATATTGTCTTTTAAAATTGTTATTGTTGATGACTGAGATGAATGTATATTCTTATGTTTATGATTGATGGATAAACATATCAGATAGAAGAGAAAGAGTGATAAACCCAGTCACAAGGGGCCCTTTACAGTTTTATGTATATTCTATGATTCTCCACATAGCTTAGCAGTACCTTGTGGCAGAGCGTGGAAAAGTTGAAATGGCAGCTACTTGTGGGATGGTGGCTGAGTATGATGTTTTTAGCATAGGGGTAGAGATGCTGATTGAAGGCTTCAAGGTGGGCATATGAATTTTGGGTGTCCCAGAATATCCATTCAGGCTAAACGTTGCTGTCCCACTGTTGTTTTCTACACTGAGAAAGAGCTGAAATAAAAGTATAACTTAATTCAACGACAGATTTAGTGTTTTTTATTCTTGACTAGATAAAGTTGCATAAAATCTCTATAACATGAACTTGCAGCCACTTTATTCATGAATTAACGTCAAGAACACTTAACCATGGAATTCAATTGAATCAAGTAACAAGAAATATTCATAGCCAAATAAAAATCAGTACTGCATGAAATCACAACTTACATAAAATTGAAGGTAGAATCGGATTAGGTAGAATAGGTTAGTTGAAGAAGGAGGAGGTGTCATCTGGTGGCATTGTTTGTTGTAAAAGAAGTAGGACGTGTCAAGAAATAATGCTGGCGGTGTGAAAGGGAAAAGCATGAGGTGTCATGGGCTGGAAACTTAAATCTTTATTTGCAATATGGTACTTAAGTTTCTTCTTAATTGCACTAAGTCCCCTGCCTTTCAAGATTTTCTACAACATCACCCTTATCACCCTTATTTAACTTCCACATCAATTTAGTAAATGTCTTCTTTCATTTCTAATCACCATTTATTTACTTAAGATATTACATGCTTACCTTTAATGAAATAATGCACGCATACTAAGTAATAAGGTTGGAGATGCAGGATATCACAATTATTATTGCATATGTTGATTCTAAATTGTCCTTACATCATAGCGTTATTTGAGATACTGTCAATAATTATATTTTGTTGTGGCATTTTCTATTTAATGGGTCGGTTGGTGTATAATATATCAAGATCTTTTCAAATTCCAAATAACCTATTCAATGCCACTTGTTTGAGGAAGATGTTACTGTATAATATATTTTCCATACATATTCACCTTTGAGTAATCTACTATGAGGCCTACATACGTACACTACATATTTAACCCCCCTCTAGTATTAGGTTGAACAAAAAACACACAGTATACATCAAAGCATCTACAACCACACTTAAACTCATACCTAATTTCATAATATGCTTAGATGTCATTTTATTATCAGCTTTCAGCATTTACACATGGGACCCACACATGAACTCAATGAAAAAAAAAATGGATGCACCAATCATAACGTGACACTTAACTATGTTGTGATTTTAGGCATGGAGTTAGGACTTAGGTGCATTCATAGACTTTCTCCTCAATGTACACATTTATTCTCATATCTCAATTTCTCTTCATTGAAATTGTTGGGCCTGACGACCCTGACCTAAAATACATTTTTTTTTTATTTTTTTATGGGACCTAAATTATATGTTGAGTGGGCATGAGCATGGTTAATGGACCCAACACCTGTCAACTATAGTGCCATTCTAGACTCAAATCCATCCAAGGCCCAATTTTCTTTTTTGTATGTAGAACTTGTGTAGAGGCTACGAAGATGAGACATTGTGGGGACTAAGGAGCATGTGCAAAATCATTGTGCAATGGAGAAAATGACACCAGGACAAGTGATGGTGTTACTTCAAATGTGGATTCATAAGATACATTAACGTTTGGATTAATTTTCTCTAGGGCACTAATTATAGGGATCTGGGAAATGCACAATGTTCAAAAAAATTGTGTAATAATATAGACAATTCATAATTTTCTTAACACAAATTAACCAAATCTTGGGCAATGAAACAAATTGGGCACACCGGTGGCGATGGCAATTAATTTGATAGTTTTTTTTGGATAGAGTTACTATTCTTGAGGATGATTTATTTAGAAATTTTTTTGGATCAAAAGTATGATTTGAATGTAAATATTAGCTCATAAAACAATGAAAAAAAATAATAATATGTATATTAGCCTAGTCTTCCATTTCATGGAAATTTATATCCATGGAGAACATTCAAGATTTATACATAACACATGATATGCACACCAACTTATGAGCTTACCACCCACCCATTATGTCCTCCATGATACACATTAATTTATATGTTTTAATATTAACAATTTAACATTAAATGTTGGGATTCAATCATGAGCCTTATGGGTCAATAACACTATCTAAGTGCTGGACACCAAGATGTCTCTGGACATAAAACCTACAAAGTTGCAAAATGATATCATTAAAACAAAATCAAATGCATGCAGACTTAGTTATAGGGTGTAGGATATCACAATTATTAGTGCATATGTTGATTCTTAATTGTCCTTACATTGTAGCGTTATTTGAGACACTACCAACAACTATGTTCTATTGTGGCATTTTCTATTTAATGGGTCGGTTGGTGTATAATATATTGAGATCTTCTTTTCAAATTCCAAATAACTTATTCAAAGCATCTACAACCACACTTAAACTCATACCCAATTTCATAACTTGTTTGGATGTCATTTCATGATTAGATTTTAGCATTTACACATGGGATCCACACATGAACTCAATGAAAAAAACAAATTGGACGCAACAATCATACCGTGACACTTAATTATGTTGTGATTTTAGGCATGGGGTTAGGACTTAGGTGCATTCATAGACTTTCTCCACAAAGTATACATTTATTCTCATATCTCAATTTCTCTTCATTGAAATTGTTGGAATGACGACATTGACCTAAACTATATAATTTTTTTTTTTTTTTTTGGTTATGGGAATTTTAATTATATGTTAAGAGGGCATGAGCATGGTTAATGAACCCGACACCTATCAACTATAGTGCCATTCTAGACTCAAATCCATCCAAGGCCCAATTTTCTTTTATGTATGTAGAACTTGTGTAGAGGCTACGAAGATAAGACATTGTGGGGACTAAGGAGCATGTGCAAAATCATTGTGCAATGGAGAAAATGACACCAAGACAAGTGATGGTGTTACTTCAAATGTGGATTCATAAGATACATTAATGTTTGGATTAATTTTCTCTAGGGCACTAATTATAGGGATTTGGGAAATGCACAATGTTCAAAAAAATTGTGTAATAATATAGACAATTCATAATTTTCTTAACACAAATTAACCAAATCTTGGGCAATGAAACATTGGGCACACCGGTGGTGGTGGCAATTAATTTGGTAGTTTTTTTTGGATAGAGTTACTATTCTTGAGGATGATTTATTTAGAAATTTTTTTGGATCAAAAGTATGATTTGAATGTAAATATTAGCTCTTAAAACAAAGAAAAAAAAATAATATGTATATTAGCCTAGTCTTCCATTTCATGGAAATTTATATCCATGGAGAACATTCAAGATTTATACATAACACATGATATGCACACCAACTTATGAGCTTACCACCCACCCATTATGTCCTCCATGATACACATTAATTTATATGTTTTAATATTAACAATTTAACATTAAATGTTGGGATTCAATCATGAGCCTTATGGGTTAATAACACTATCTAAGTGCTGGACACCAAGATGTCTCAGGACATAAAAACTACAAAGTTGCAAAATGATATCATTAAAACAAAATCAAATGCATGCATACTTAGTTATAGGGTGCAGGATATCACAATTTTTAGTGCATATGTTGATTCTTAATTGTCCTTACATTGTAGCATTATTTGAGACACTACCAAAAACTATGTTCTGTTGTGGCATTTTCTATTTAATGGGTCGGTTGGTGTATAATATATTGAGATCTTCTTTTCAAATTCCAAATAACCTATTCAATGCCACTTGTTTGACAAGGGATGTTAGTGTATAATATATTTTCAATACTTGTTCACCTTTGAGTAATCTAAAATCAAGGACCGTCATTGTATCCTTGATTTTAGCCTTAATCAATGATATTTGCCTCTCTAATTAGTCTACTATGAGGCTACATACCCTACACTATATATTTAATCTCCTCTATCGTATTAGGATGAACAAAAAACACATGGTATACATCAAAGTATCTACAACCACACTTAAACTCATACCCAATTTCATAACTTGCTTGGATGTCATTTCATGATTAGATTTTAGCATTTACACATGGGATCCACACATGAACTCAATGAAAAAAACAAATTGGATGCACCAATCATACCGTGATACTTAATTATGTTGTGATTTTAGGCATGGGGTTAGGACTTAGGTGCATTCATAGACTTTCTCCACAAAGTACACATTTATTCTCATATCTCAATTTCTCTTCATTGAAATTGTTGGGCCTAACGACATTGACCTAAACTATATATGTTTTTTTTTTTTGGTTATGGGAATTTAAATTATATGTTAAGTGGGCTTGAGCATGGTTAAGGAACCCGACACCTATCAACCATAGTGCCATTCTAGACTCAAATCCATCCAAGGCCCAATTTCTTTTATGTATGTAGAACTTGTGTAGAGGCTACGAAGATAAGACATTGTGGGTGTTGGGGCCCTTTTTTACTGTGTTGGGTTGGGCTACCCCTTTGTGATCGTAGGCCCAAGTGTTTTGGGTTGCAGGAGTCGAGACCGGTCCAACTGGAACTCAACTTGGCTGGCTTGTGCACAAACTATGCCTCGTCTGCCAGAAGAGTGCTTGAGGCAGGCAGAGCTGTTTCAAAGAAACTTGTGGCAGACAGAAATAATTGATAAAACAAAACAATGTATTCTGGAAAGACTAGATAGTTCCTTTAATAGGAAATAACCAAATGATCCATAATCACAATGATATTAACAACTTTCACAAATGAAATAGTAAGTGTAAATGGTAATAAAGATTAATCAACAAATAAAGGAAATAAGTTCAGTTTGGTCGACAAGAGTAAGGCCAAAGAGGAAGAACGCCTCTTCTCAACACAATTAACCTCCGAGGAAAAGAATTCCCGCTGTGGAGATTAATGGGTTTGAGGGAGGCGGACCTAGATGGACAATGCCCAGGACGATTATAAAAGAGAGCAAGGATTTGAGAGGGAAAGAAGGGAAGGGACCTATCAGTGCATGCCACTAACTCTTGCTCCTTCTTTTCTCTCTATCTTTCTTTTCTTTTCTTCTTCTCTCTTTTTCTTTTTTAGTCTTTTCATAGTGATTTCCACAATCGTGGTTTTTAGTATTGTGCTTCCCCTGTTTTTCTAAGTATGCCTCAGAGTCCTTGTTACGTTGTGTTGTATTATGTTGTCCCTGTACACGGTAGAGGCTTCCTTCTTATAGTGCCTGCCGTGACCGGATTTTACTATTCTACCCCTTAACCACCTTTATCTAGTTTGGGTGTACTTGCCGACCATCACTGTTCCATCTGCGAGTCCCCCTGTTATAGAAAAAGACAACTATTTTGTCTGTTAGTTTGCCGCGGCACCTCTTCCTACCGCGGTGATGTTTCTTTCTCTCTATCCCTCATGGCACGCACCTAGTGGTTCCAACTCAGCCTTGCCTCTTTTGGGTGGTATGTCATCCCAGCAGGACGTATCCCCCAAAAGAGCTTGAGGAGGAACCTCAAAACTGGTCTTCCCCTCTCCCCACCTCCAAACCATGTCTTCTTACCTTTGACCCACGACCTCACCATGTCCTGTATTGGCTGGGTACAAGCTGGTGGTGTCTGGGCCTTGTGCGTGCATATGTCTAAAATCTGCCTGCTGTTCATGTATCTGTCGTGGACTGGAGACTTTGCCTGTACTGCCTACCGTCCGTTTCTAGCCTTTCACAAGCTGCTACTCTGATTTCCCGCTCCCTTAAGGTCTGGGCTTTACCGAGTACTGGGCTTTGCGTTCCTTTCAACCCAATTCTTTAATTGCCTTGGCTTCCTACTGCATTACTTGGCATTTCCTGCCACGGCAATTTGTTCATGTTGGGCCTCTTTTTAGGCCTGCCGTTCCATTCTTTCCCCCAGTGGCTTAATATGGCCACTAGTGTTCTCACTTTATGGGCTCCAGTGTCCCTTTCTTTTCCTTTGAGCCTTTCCGGCCCATTTACTTCCTTTGGACTTCCTCGGTCCATTTACTAACTCCGCATCCCATGGGTTTTTATTAACTTAATTGGGCTTCCCTGGCCCAATTTCGTTATTCTCATCCTTGGGGTTCATGGGCTTGCCATTATCCCCTACTTTCTTTGTTTACATTGCTTTGGGACTGCCGCGACCCATTCTCACTTTTCCATACCATATACTGCCTATGGGTGTTATTTTCTCTCTTTCCGAACCTTTTAGGCCCACTTGCTTCCTCAAGACCCATTTGTTTATATTAAGGGCCTATGATCCATTATTCCTGCCGCTTGGGCCTAATGGTTTTACTTAGTCTGCCGCTTCTCTGATGCCCGTATTTCTGAGTTGGGCTGCCTTCTTCCTATTTCAAAAAATGACCCTCAACATTTAGCCCCCTGAACATATGGAGCGTTCTTGCGGTCCATATGTGAATAAAAGACCTTTCTGTCCCCCTTTTTTATTTTTTCTTTCTTTTCCTTCGCGGGCTTTTTTTAAAACTATGGGCCCCTTCATATATACATATATTTCTTTTTCTGCCATGAACAGTGGTGACTCTTCGAATTTTCCAAAATGGCAGTTATCTTAAGACACAACTGCCGCTTCATTAATTTCATTCTTCTTTTGATGGTTGATCAGTCGTCTTCCTTCAGGCCGGTATTAATGACTCAGGTATTTAAGAAGAGAATCCCTTCGAAAATCAAACACAAATACCTTCTTTTCCAAAACATTATGTCTGTCCCTCTTCCTTTACCGTCTTCTTCTCTTCGAACACCCATACCCCTTTTACTCCGATCGAACCATCGCACAATGGCGCCAGTGAAAAGTCAAAGTTCTTCCCGCCACAAAGGGAAAGAGAAAGTTCCTGATCCTCCCGCCGGACAAGAAGTGGGTGAGGAGGCCGTGTACTCCGAATCCAATCATTCCGATAAGGAAGATTCACCGTGCGACCTAGATAGTAACTGCCCCCCTCTGATCGATCCTTGGTATAATGCCTATCCTCACTTCCCCGAGGTTCCCGGCGATTATGTGCCGCCGCCGCCAGGCCGCGTGTGGCTCTCTATGTGCAGATGGAACCCTAATATTTCTTAGGCCCCGGTGTCTTCCTCTATTTTCGATTTGGTTATCCGTCAGGGGGTCTCTCTTCTCATGCCGATTCATTTCTAGTTTGGGTCAGGAACGGCCTTGGGTTGGGAAGAGTGGGTTGACCGAGAGTTATCCGATATGGCCTTTATGGGTTTGCTGCATCGAGCTGGCGTTCTGAAGGCCATCGTTTTATCCCGAAGTCTTTCTAATTTTCGAGACCTCTATAACCTTCGTCACTTGGTCCGCCGGTGGTGCGCCACCACCCACACATTCTTCTTCTCTTGCGGCGAACTGACCGTGACTCTTGAAGATGTGGCTAACCAACTACTCCTACCGACCCTTGGGGATGCGGATCTTGCCACTATAGAGCTTTCTTCAGAGGAAGAAGCCATTGAGGTCGAGTTGAGAAAGAGGATGACTGGGAATGCTAAATTATCATACTGGGTTAGTACTTCCTCTAAGTTTTCTGTCACCGCCCACCGTGCGACCTTTGTTGCTTTTTGGCTTTGCAAGTTCGTCTTTGGTTCACACCCCCATTACACCGTCAAGCCTTTGTATTTCTGTTTGGCTATTAAAATATCCGCCGGAGTGAGTCTGCCGCTGGCCCCCATGTTCTTGGGGCATTTGTATGTTCAACTGGACATCCTGCGGAGTGTCGAGAGCCAGGTAGGCTCCTGCCACATTGTCACTTCCTCTGTTCATAGCACCATCCTGCAGCAATTGTTGTTTGAGCGCAGTGCCCAATACTTAGCGAAATGTAGGCCCATTCGTTTCGCGAAGGAGAAGTACCAATCATGTCCGCAAGTGATCACTGACTTTTGCGGCAGGTTTGAATCCGATTTCCCTTTAGCTTTTCATTGGTCTGGTCTGAAGCCTATCGGTCACTTAGTTGTTAAGTCCTTTGATAGTGGTATCGATTTTTCTTGGAGAGCTTATAAAAACTTAGGTAAAGGTTACACATGTATTGATTCTGCTATGGATTCTTTTACTGATACCATTGTGACCACCACCCCTTTGGCTGGTTTTGATGAGATGGGGATCACTTATTTGGCGGCCACCAATGTTGGATGGCTGCCATTCTTGGCCAATGAGGGTATCAGATTTGTTCACTACCTTGCCAACCGGGTGAGAAGGCAGTTTGGGCTGGACCAGGACATCCCTGATGATCTTTCCTATCTCATGGAATCTCCTACTTCAGTTCGGCCTTTCCTGCGATAGACTGCTTTTGACTTTTGGAGACAGCGCTTCAGCGCAGTTACCATTCCTGGCTCGTTGAGAGAGGGTCTTTGCACTCCTGCCATGCATGGCTATTGGTAGGTAGTGATGACCTCGTTTGGGCAAGAGTTGGTAGGTAGTCGTGGCTTTTCCCTTATCCCTCCTAACGGGCTAAGTATGCTTGTCTTTCCCAACCCTCAGCTGCTCCTGCCTTCCAAATCAGTTTTAGCTTATGCCAGGAAACAAAGCCGTCCTGCCATCTTCGAGTGGGACGAGGAGAAGAAAGGATGGTGTTGGCTCACGGTGATTTTCCCCCGGGTTGGGAGAAGAAAGTTAAGGTAACCAATATTCCTGCACCAACCAAGAAGACTCCTGCCAAGCACAAGTCCGCAAGCAAGCCCAAGCCTGCTGCTCCACAGCCAGCCACAAGCGCTCCCCTCTCTAGTAGGACACGGGGTAGCAAGAGGAAAACAACTCCCCACCCTATGTCTGCTACTGAGCGAAGGGTACGTTATGTTAGAAAAATTTTCCCCTTGTCTTTTGTGTTTTGACTTTAACTTTCCTGTGGCTAACCCATGCCATGCCTGCTGATTTCTTTCTTTAACACAGTCTCTTGTCCCCACTTTTCTTTGCAGTCTAAGCATAAGGAGGATGCGTCAGCCGCCCATCCTATTGAGCTTGATGAGCCTGCATTTGAGGTAATCTCCACTACCTTCCTCTTTTTTTTTTTTACACATATTTCACCTGCCACGTGTTCTTCATTTGTCTTGATCAGTCGTAGGTTCCTTTATTCTTTACCACATGTGTATATATGCATTTTTTTTTTTTTCTTTTGCCTTCCAAGATTAGCCCGAGCCCCTTTCCATCTATCATCCCACAGTCGAGAAGCTGTCTGCCTCCATGGGCACACCCGTGATGGGTTCTTTTGATGGGGCTAGTGAAGCTTTTCAGACGCCCGTTACTTCTGCCGCTGCACATGGGATTCCTGCCAAGGCTCCTAGCCCTCCCATCAGATCGGTACCCAGAGAATAGGGTACTCACACTGAGGGGGTTAGGGAGGCCACTCCATTTCCAGCCGAGATGCCTACTCCAAAGGAAGTTGTTCCTCCTACCATAACTTAGACCGAGGCTGTTTCACTCGTCACTCCTCTTGTCATTTCTACCAGTGATCCCTTTGCGACTCTGTCTCAGGCCGCAAAGGACGGTTCTTCCTTGGTAGTTACTCCTTCTTCTATTCCCAGTTCGGCCACTCGTGAGTCCGATGTTGATTTGTCCTCCGAGGAGTTCGAGGATATTCTTGAGGATCTTGGTGATGAGCACGTCCTACTGAGGAGGATTTCTGAGTTTGAGGAAGAAGAGGGTGCTCCACCCGAGGCTGGATTCACAGGTATGTCCCCTCTCCCTTTTTTTTATTAAGTTCACTTTTCCTTCTTTATTTACTAGGCCCACTCTTCTCTTCTTTTCATTTGCAAGTCTATTTTCTCAGAGACCTTTGAAAGGCTAGGCATTGCAACAAGTGTAGGGGTGTCTGCACCAGCCATTCCTGCCACACCCATTCCTGTTGTATTTTCTGTACCAGCTCCTGCCATATCTACAGTGTCAGTTTCTGCCATTCCTTTTGTGTCTGCTTCGGTTCTTTCCACACCCCCCCACTGTTACCTGTCCTGGTAAGCTTTCTTTCCCTTTGTCTATTTTTCATTTGCTCCTCGTGGGTTTGTTTCTTTCCTCTTTTCTCTTTCAGTTCCTCGTCTCTTGCCTTATGTTTTCCTTGGCAGGACCATTCCCTATAGTCCCGCTTCAGTTCGAAGTGGGCAGCAGTTCCGCCACCCTTCCAGACCCTGTGGGCGAGGCTGTTGCCTTTTACGCATGCTTTGACCAGCCTGAAGTCAATGACCTTGATCCTGTAGCTTTCTGGGGCTCCGGGCCTCCTTACATGGACTTTCATGGCTTTAGAATCCTTGAGAACTGTGCTTCTGATTTGGCGATGGTCTATAACAATCGTGGGGACTTCATGCAGGGCTTCAGACTTGGCCAGTTCGCTAGAGAGCATTTTTTGAAGATGTTAGGGAGTGTGTTGAATGACATCGAGCATAGCTTTGTTGACACCATCTCTGCCGAGAAGATCCTGCAGTGGAGGGCTACGATGCAGGAGCTTGTCAGCGTCGGCTTTGCTATGAAGTTCATTTTGGATTACCTTCGAGAGATTGCCCAGGCCGTTTTCATGAGGAGGGTCCGACCCACTATTGATGCTATTGACTCGCGCCTTGAGATCCTGAGAAAAGAGGTGGCAGACTTGAAGGGCCGCTGCGAGCGTCTTCTTTCCAGTATTGGTGGGTCCGATCGTTTTGGAGATCAGCCTCTCATTTCTGGACAACGTTGATGATGATGCAGTTTCTTCCTTGTTTTGTCGTTTCTTTTTCCTTATGACTCTATCTAGTACATTATACTTTCTTATAGCACCTATTTGGCTAGTTTGCCATGGTTCGGGTTTGTAACTTAACTTTATAATGCTACACTTTACTACTGCTTTCACATTTGCTATGATATATGATGATAATACTTAGTGCTTTTCATTACATCCTCTTGAAAGCAAATTACAATTTCGTGTTGTGACATAGTCACTTGAAATATGGAAAGGTAAAAGGAAACATAAAGGTTTTTTTTTTTTTTTTTTTCAACAAAACAAAAGACAAAGAGACAATCATATGAGTTTCCTCCTTAGCCATAATATCATTTCAACTATTTCCTGTTAATGAGATCCATTAAGTCTTTGCCATCCATCTGAGTTAGACGGTAGTATCCGCTTGGGTGTGCCTCTCTTATCACAAGGGATCCTTCCCACTTTGGTGCAAACTTAGATGGTCCTGCCAGGCCTCTTCTAACATAGTCTGCCACTTTCAGAACAAGCTGTCCTTCCACGATCACTCTCTCTAGTCATCCTGCCGTAGGCCTCAGTCATTCTTTGCCTGTATCTGCGACTGCGTTCCTAGGTCTTTTCTCTTTTTTCATCAAGTCCCTCCAGGTCTTCACACCTTTCTGCCACAAAGACTTCTTCTTCTTCCCTTCCCTTTTCTTGTATTTGCATGACCCTAGGGATTGGGTCATTATCTTTGCTGGGCTCACCACTTCAGTCTCATAGACCAGGGAAAAAGGTGAAAAACTTGTGGTTAACTTAGGTGAATTTCTGTAAGCCCAAAGAGCTTCTGGCAAGTGTGTTGCCCATCCTCTCGTATACTCCTGGCTCATTTTACTGATAATTTTTATAAGGGTTTTGTTCGTTGCCTCCGCTTGCCCATTCCCTTAAGAGTAATAAGGTGATGACCGGTGGTGCTTGACTTGGTAAAATTCTAGCATCTTCCTCACTTCACTATTGACAAAAGGTGTGCCATTGTCACTGATGATTTTGTGGGGTACCCTGAACCTCACGATTATATTTTCTTTGATAAAGTTTGCCACTGCTCCTCTGGTGGCTTTGCGAAGTGGTACTGCCTCTGCCCATTTAGTAAAATATTATGTAGCCAACAATATCCATATATATCCTCGTGATGGTGGGTTAACCGATCCTACCAAATCAAGCCCCTAAGTGTGGAAGGGCCATGGGGTCACCATGCTATGCAAATTCTGCAGATGGGTGTGAATTAAATTAGCCTGTACTTGGCAACTGTGGCACTTTTTTACAAATTCTGCCACATCCTTCTTCATGGTAGGCCAGTAGTAGCCCATTTGCAGCAGGCACCTGTAAAGTCTTCTCTTTCCCTGGTGTTCCCCACATTCTCCTGAGTGCACTTCTTTCACCATTTCTCCTGCTTCTTTAGCACCCAGACACCTCAAGGGGTCCCCATCATATCCCTTTTTGAAAAGGACCATATTGTGCATGAAATAGCGTGTTGCCAACCTCTTGAGTTTATATTTTTCACTGTGTTTCTACGGCAGGATGCCTTCTGTCAGATACTGTATAAACGGGCTTCTCCAGTCTTCGCAAATGAACACAACGTAACTTTCTTCTCTGTCTGCCGCAAGTAGGCAATCCCTACATTGAATTTGGACTTGGTCCGCATCTTTACCCGTGTTTGGCCAATAAAAGCCTGCCCTTTGAAGTCTGCGGGAAAGGCTGACCTCTCCGCAGGATTCGCAAGTTTTGTCCTGTACTTCTTTCAGCTTTCTCTAGGCCTCCTCTGGTCTTACACATCTGGCCAAGACCTCACCTAGCATCCTGCAATACAATTCCCCCTTCACCAGTGCGTAGTCCTTTAGCACCTTCAGTCCTGCGACATCATTTCCATTCATCAGGGCTTCCTTTAAGGGAATCCACCAGTCCTCGTTGCACTGTTCTTCTCGGAATTTCTCCCTCAACGTATCAATTATCGATTCTCTCCTTTCGCTGATCTCTACTTTGCTGCTATCTCCTTCGAGCATTATTTGTGAGCCTAGCGCGGCTAACACGTCTGTAAACCAATTTTCATTCTTGGGAGCGTGCTCTATTTCAAAAGTTGAAAACTTTTCCTCCATTTTTTGGGCCATTGCTCTGTATGGGGCTAGGGTAGGTTCTTTCAAGGAGAAGCTCTCGTTGGCCTGGCAGACAACCAAATTTGAATCGCCTAATACTTTTAAGTGTTTGACTCCCATTTCAAGAGCCGTGGCCAGCCCGGTTAGATAGGCTTTGTATTCTGCGGTATTGTTTAAACAGGGGAATTCCAACTTGAACGACAGTGCAACTGCTTCATCTTCTTCATGGTACAAAACTACTCCTACCCCTCCGGATTGGGTGGTAGAAGACCCATCAAATTTCATTACCTATTGCTCTCTGGCTTCTTCTGCTATGGCCACTTCCCCCGGAACTTCATCATCCAGTGGGAACTCTTCCTCGCCTGGAAATTGTGCCTATAAGTCTACTATAGCCTGGCTTTTCACCGCCCTGAGTGTCCCCATTCTTAAATTATATTACGACAATTGTAACAACCATTGGGATATCCTGCCAGAGAGGATCGGTTGCTGCAGCAAAGCTTTGATGGCATGGGATTTGGTCATTAGCCATACTTTGTAGGCCAAGAAATAATGGCGCAACCTCTGTGAAGCATATACGATGGCTAAACATGCCCTCTCTGCCTTTGGGTAACGGGTTTCTGCATCTTTCAAGGCATGGCTAATATAATATACTGGTTGCTCAATGCCACCCCCATCCTCTTGGGTGATCAACGCACCAATGGCATACGAATTGATGGCCAAGTAGAGCAACAGCGGCTTCTTATGAATCGGGGCCTGCACCGTGGGGAGGTTCATCATGATCTGCTGTAGCCTTTTGAAGGCCACCTGCCGCGATTCCCCTCACTCAAAATCCTGCCCTTTCCTGAGCAGCTTGGTGAAAGCAGAGGTGATTAATGTCAACCCAGGGATAAATCTTCGGATGTATGAGACTTTCCCCAAGAAGCTCTTTAATTCCTTTACCGTACTTGGAGGTCTCATGGTCGCAATGGCCGTAGCTTTGGCCGGGTCCACATCTATTCCCCTACTATGAACTAAGAAGCTCAGGAACTTCCCAGAGGCCACTCCAAATGCGCATTTGAGAGGGTTCATTCTCAGTTTGAAAGTTTTGCACCTCTTGAATACTCTCCTCAACACTTGGAAGTGTTCCTCTCTCTTCCTTGATTTTACTATTATGTCATCTACGTAGTCCTCTAGTTCACGATGTATCATGTCGTGAAATATGGCCGTCATCGCCCGCTGATAAATGGCACCTTCATTTTTCAATCCAAAGGGCATTACAGTGTAGTAGAAATTGTCCATGGGTGTTTTGAAAGTGGTTTTCTCTACATCTCTTGGCGCCATCCTAATTTGGTTGTACCCGCTGAACCCATCCATAAATGAAAACATGGAACTTCCTGCCGCAGAATCTATCAGTAAATCCATGTTTGGCAAGGGAAACTCATCCTTTGGACAGGCTTTGTTGAGATTTCTGAAATCTACGCAACATCTTATCTAGCCGTTCTTCTTCTTCACGGGCACGATGTTGGACAGCCATTGTGGATGTTAGGAATCTTGTGGCAAGCAATTTCTGCACTTTTTTGATTATTTGCCCTTCTATCTCCGTGTGGAATGTCCTGGCAGGCTGGGCTATTGGTCTGGCCTCTGGGTCCACGTTCAACGTGTGTGCCACTAGCCCAGGATCTAACCCCGACATCTCATTGTATTCCATGCGAAGACGTCTTTGAATTATTTCAAGAGCAGCATCAATTCTGCTTTTTCCTTTCCTGTCAGACTTGCACTAATTAATATAGGTCTTGGTCCCTGTGAAACAGATCCCAAGTTAACCTCTTCCATTTCTTCTTCTGCCGCAACCTGTACTTCCTTTTCTGCCATAATTTCCTCATTCTCCTTTCTATTACTTTCTTCCTTTGACTTTTCTTGAACCACGCAACACGCTAAGTTCTCGTGCTGCCACTCCTGGGTGGGGCCCTCCTACATTTTACTTGTGGGCCCCCCGCGCCTTCATAATCTATACACAATCCTGCCGTCAGGACCTTGGATTCTGACGCAGTGAGGTGTATCCTCTAATCATGCAATAGGCGCTTCCTTCCTTTTCCTTTTTCGGGCCAGCAACTCCTTCAGGTCGGGCTCGGGATCATCCTGGATGTCTCTCCATTTAGGCACGAAGGTACCTTGTGATCTTGATACTGAACTTTCCCCAGATGGAGCCCATTGATCGTAGAACATGGTTTCTACTAAATGAGGTTTGGCCTGCTCAAATGGTGAGTGGTTTGCTGCTATGCATATCATTCTGCCGTTCATTCGTCCTTTCACACATTGGTGGTATGTGAACGGAACTAGTCTGTGTTTATCTAACTACGGTCGCCCCAAGAGCACGTGGTACGAGACTTCTGTTTTTACCATGTGGAACCGAGCTAAAGAAGCTATGGGTCCCACTTTTAACCACAACTGGATATGGCCTGCGGTGTACTCTCCCCTTCCACCAAATCTCGTTACTTCCATTGGGCACCCTTGGATCTTTCTTTCTGAAATCCCCACAGCTTGTAGAGTGCTCAACGGGATGAGGTTTACGGAAGCACCTGTATCTACTAAGACTTTCTTTATAGGGATTTGATTTATGGATGTTGCTAGGTAGAGAGGTCTCCTATGGTCTGGGTACCCTACTTCTATATCTTCATCACTGAAGGTGATTTCGGTTGACTCCTGTAAGAGAGCCCTGTTATCCTGGACTTCTGCTGATAAACATTCTACTCCTGCCTTAGAGGCAATGCTCACCAAAGCCTTCGTGGCTACTTTTCTTTCTTTGGTTGTGAGGCCCAACTGGTCAAATAAGTTTTTGAATTTGGAGCTCTGCTGTAAAGTAGTAATCGCCGTGGCAGGCAGGGTTGGACTTTCTTCCTCATCCTCCCTTGATCCGCGCATATCACTACTGCTGCTACACCCTTCCCTTTGTGATTTGGGAATGGGTTTCTTTAGACTTCTTGCTGAGATAACTCTAGAGTCCCTTCCTTGATTCTGTGGTGTACCAGCCTGCGGAGAGCCCAACATTCTGCGGTAGGATGTTGCACGTAGTTGTGCAAACGGCAGAAGCGTGGGTCCCTCCGCTCTTCTTCTGTGGGTTCTCTAGCGACTTGATTAGGTTTGAAAATTCCATCTGCTATCCATTTGTCTACCAATACGTCTAGCTCCTTTGCTGTGCATGGTATTGGCGGGGGAGTATCGTACTCTCTTCCATCGGTCTTTCTCCTCCGCTCACCGATGGACACCGTCATAGCTTGCGAGGTACTTCTTTTGTCCGTGCTTGGCTTTACAGACTGGGCAGTTTTTCTCGCCTTTTGCAATAACTACGCGAACTAGGAGATTTCGAGGTTTTCTAGAACTGCCCTATACTCCCTGACCATATTCGTCATACACATCTCTACCAGCATCCTTTCTTCACAATGGTCATAGCAGTCGAGTGCTATGTCCCTAAATCTCTTGATGTACTCCATCAAGTCTTCATCATTCCTCTGTTTGGTTGCTTGCAAAGTTGCAAGTGTCACCGTTTCCTCTCCGTGAAAGTATTTGGTACAAAATACATCCACTATATCATCCCACGTTGGGATTGATCCTGGATTTAAGTCGATGTACCAGGTGTAGGCCCAGTCACACAATGATTTAGAAAATTCCTGAAGACATAAGTCTTCGTCTGCGGCATAAGGGCCGAGCATATCAATGAACTTGCTTACGTGCTCAACAGCACTTCCCTTCCTGCCATCATATTGTGCAAAAGCTCGCAGTTCATACCTTTCGGGGTATGGTTTACGGAGTACCCTTAGCAGGTATGGAGGTCTTCGTGCGTAGAATTTCTCCTTGGGTGCTCTGGCTCTCTCTTGCTCTAGGAGAGCCGCTACTTCTGCCATAGTAATAAAACGTTGATTCGTATTCTGTGGGACACCTCCTGCTGGTGTCTCTTCCTTGTCTGCCGCATGTTCTAGATCATGCTGGCTTCCTTTTCCTTCGTTCTGTCTGTTTTTAGTTGACAGATTTCTTCCATCATCTGTTGCTGCGAGTGCTGTAGAGCCTGCAACACTTCCACAAAGGTGTTGGCGTTGTCAGCGGGGATCCTTAGAGGAGGTTGGGGTCCAGCCCCTATCTCGTTAGCACTTTCTACCTGATTAGGCTGCGGTTAGTGGGGCATTGTAGGCCTGGACTTTGCTTGTGAGGGTACAACACTCATATTCCGTGTTGTCCTAGATTTCGGAGGCATTTGTTTGAGAGGGTTCTTGTCCCTAAACTATTTCTCAACTCCCCAATGAAGTCGCCAATTTAATGTTGGAGCCCTTTTTTACTGTGTTGGGCTGGGCTGCCCCTTTGTGATCGTAGGCCTAAGTGTTCTGGGTTGCGGGAGTCGAGACCGGTGTTGATGCCCATTTTTGCAAATATGTACCTGAAGGCTTATGAGGAAGAAAGCTCAATGAAGAGCAAGGCCCAAAGGCCCACCAAGAAGACCAAAGAACAAGAAGGGTCCAAAGAAAGAAGTGCAAGTGAAAGCAATCTACGGCAAAATGCAAGTCTGCTACAGAAATACAAGTCTGCCGCAGAATACAAGTCTGCCGCAGAATACAAGTCTGCCACAGAATACAATTTTGCCGCAGAATACAATTCTTTAGCAGGATGGCTTCGGTAGATGAAGAAATAAGGAGCAGCAGGAAGTGTTAGCAGCAGGAATTGCGTGAAGGAAGAGTCAAACTAAAGGAAACGACAAATGCAGCAGGAAATGCGTGAAGAAATAAGACAAAAACATGCAGCAGACAAAACAGAAATAATCTGCTACGGCAGGAATGGCGTGGGAGACAAAAACAAAAGACAGTGGAGCAAGCATAAAAGGGTCGGGGCACCACCAACCTGTACCCAGCCAATACAAGGGAGGTGGGCCCACGGTCAAGGGGATTCAGAGGGCGTGGTTTGGTGGTGGGGGGAAAAGGGGGTCTATATTTGGTTTCCTACCATAACTTCTTTTGGGAATATATCCTATTGGGATGGTATCTTACCCAAAAGAAGTAATAAATGGTTAGGGACCACTGATGCATGCCATAGAGCTAGGTAGTGAGGTAGAGGTATATGGCAGGAACAAACAAAAGAGAATTTTGTCGTGCAACAAACATGTTCTGAGCAAATGGCAGTGGTCAGGGCAACCAATGGGTGAGTGGGTAATCTTGAAAGGATGCCCACAACAAACCAAAAATAGTTGGTGAAGCCCTAGGGGTAAAAGGGAGAAATCCCATTGAATTAGCTCACTATAAAAGGGAGATAACCACGGCAGAAAAAGGGGACCGGAACAGGGACCAAAGTGGAGGAAAAAACAGGGGAAAGAGTAAAAAACAGGGGAAGAAGAAAAACACCCAGATGGGAGAGAAAGAAAGAAAGAAAGAAAGAAAAAGAAGAGAGAAAACGTGGCAGGAATAGGGGCATGCATCAATAGACCATCTTTTCCCTCCCTCTTAGCAAACCCACTCTTTGAAATCTCTCAAAGTAATAACTAGTAGCCATTTAAGCCTATTCTCCAAAATGAACAACTTTTATGGCAGGAGCCCATGATAAGGTTGTTGAAGTTGGAGTTTGGGTTCCTTCTTGGTTTACTTATTCTATGGGAAGATTTATTACTTAATTTTGATTGCAAATATATTTGATTTCTCTTATTATAACTTATATTTGCCGTATTTAGTCATCCTGCTGTAGCACGTTTTTATCACGTCTGCCGCATCAGTTGTCCTGCTGTGGTGTTTTTACTTGCTGTATTATTTATTCTGCTGTAGTACCTTTTTTATTATATTTACCGTGTTAATTATTATACAAGCTAAACTATTTCCTGCCGAAGCTTTCTTCTTTATTTGTTGTTACGTGTTTTACTTGTTGACACAAGCTAATCATTATCCTGCCGTAAGTATATATATACATATACATTGTTTCTCATGTTCTGGAAAAAATATATTTTTATATATGTATATATGAATACGTACAAGTATATATACTCATATATGTATGTATATATTTGAGAATATGCTAACCCATTTAAACTAACATTTGTTTGATGGATATTTTCTTTGGGTTTTAGATTTGTTTATGCGCAGGAAGTAGAAAAGTGTTTCTGCAGTAAAAACGAAGAGTGGTCATTCACATTGTAGAAGTCTTTAAAGCACAGCAAACAGCTTTAAAGCACAGCAGGTAGCTTCACTGCATAGCAGAAACTTTTATTGCACGGCGGACAGTTTTACTGCACGGTAGAAAGTCTTGCTGCACAGCAGAAAAGTTAGACCTGTGGCAGAACTGGAGAATGGTTCCTCCTGCGGCATAAACATCAATCCTACAGTAGAAACTGGCAGCGACAGAAACAGAAAAGTCAATCTTGCGGCAGAAACTGGAGAAGAGTTCCTTTTGCGGCAGAAACAGGGGATAAGCCCACTTTGCAGCATCTTCCCTTGGACTTGGACTCAATGTTTGCGCACAAGTCGACCCAAGTTGAGTTCCAGTTGGACCGGTCTTAACTCCCTTACTCAGAATACCCGAGCCTACTACCGCGGCAGGCAGCCCAACACACAACAAAAAAGGCCCCCACAACCGGTCCAACTGGAACTCAACTTGGCCGGCTTGTGCACAAACTATGCCTCGTCTATCAGAAGAGTGCTTGCGGCAGGTAGAGCTGTTTCAGAGAAACTTGTGGCAGACAAAGATAATTGATAAAACAGAACAATGTATTCTGGAATGACCAGATAGTTCCTTTAATAGGAAATGACCAAATGATCCATAATCACAATGATATTAACAACTTTCACAAATGAAATAGTAAGGGCAAATGATAATAAAGATTAATCAACAGATAAAAAAAATAAGTTCAGTTCGGTCCGCAGAAGTAAGGCCAAAGAGGAAGAACGCCTCTTCTCAACACGATTAACCTCCGAGGAAAAGAATTCCCGCTGTGGAGATTAATGGGTTTGAGGGAGGCAGACCTAGATGGACAATGCCCAGGACGATTATAGAAAAGAGCAAGGATTTGAGAGGGAGAGAAGGGAAGGGACATATCGGTGCATGCCACTAACTCTTGCTCCTTCTTTTCTCTCTATCTTTCTTTTCTTTTCTTCTCCTCTCTTTTTCTTTTTTAGTCTTTTCTTAGTGATTTCCACAATCATGGTTTTAGTATTATGCTTCCCCTGTTTTCCTAAGTATGCCTCAGAGTCCGTGTTACGTTGTGTTGTATTGTGTTGTCCCTATACACGATAGAGGCTTCCTTCTTATAGTGCCTGCCGTAACCAAATTTTACTATTCTACCCCTTAACCACCTTTGTCTGGTCTGGATGTACTTGCCGACCATCACTGTTCCATCTACGAGTCCCCCTGTTACAAACAAAGACAACTATTTTGTCTGTTAGTCTGCCGTGGCACCTCTTCCTGCTGTGGTGATGTTTCTCTCTCTCTATCCCTCATGGCATGCACCTAACGGTTCCAACTCAGCCTTGCCTCTTTTGGGTGGTATGTCATCCCAGCAGGACGTATCTCCCAAAAGAGCTTGAGCCGGAACCTCAAAATAGGTCTTCCCCTCTCCCCACCTCCAAACCATGCCCTATTACCTCTGACCCACGACCTCACCATGTCATGTATTGGCTGGGTACAGGCTGGTGGTGCCTGGGCCTTGCGCGTGCATATATCTGAAATCTGCCTTCTGTTCATGCATCTGCCGTGGACTGGAGACTTTGCCTGTACTGTCTGCCGTCCGTTTCTGGCCTTTCACGAGCTGCTACTCTGATTTCCCGCTCCCTTAGGGTCTGGGCTTTACCGAGTACTGGGCTTTGCATTCCTTTCAACCCAATTCTTTAATTGCCTTGGCTTCCTACCGCATTACTTGGCATTTCTTGTCACAGCGATTTGTTCCTATTGGGCCTCTTTTCAAGCCTACCATTCCATTCTTTCCCCAGTGGCTTAATATGGCCACTGGTGTTCTCACTTTATGGGCTCCAGTGTCCCTTTCTTTTCCCTTGGGCCTTTCCGGCCCATTTACTTCCTTTGGACTTCCTCGGTCCATTTACTAACTCCACATCCCATGTGCTTTTACTAACTTAATTGGGCTTCCCTGGCCCAATTTCCTCATTCTCATCCTTGGGGTTCATGGGCTTGCCATGATCCCCTACTTTCTTTGTTTACATTGTTTTGGGCCTGCCGCGACCCATTCTCACTTTTCCATACCATATACTGCCCATGGGTGTTATTTTCTCTCTTTTCGGGCCTTTTAGGCCCACTTACTTCCTCAAGACCCGTTTGTTTATATTAAGGGCCTGTGATCCATTATTCCTACCGCTTGGGCCTAATGGTTTTACTTAGTATGCCACTTCTCTGATGCCCATATTTCTGGGTTGGGCTGCCTTCTGCCTATTTCAAAAAATGACCCTCAACAGTTGGGACTAAGGAGCATGTGCAAAATCATTGTGCAATGGAGAAAATGACACCAAGACAAGTGATGGTGTTACTTCAAATGTGGATTCATAAGATACATTAACGTTTGGATTAATTTTCTCTAGGGCACTAATTATAGGGATTTGGGAAATGCACAATGTTCAAAAAAATTGTGTAATAATATAGACAATTCATAATTTTCTTAACACAAATTAACCAAATCTTGGGCAATGAAACAAATTGGGCACATCGGTGGCGTGGCAATTAATTTGATAGTTTTTTTTTTTTTTTTTTTATGGAGTTACTATTCTTGAGGATGATTTATTTAGAAATTTTTTTGGATCAAAAGTATGATTTGAATGTAAATATTAGCTCATAAAACAAAGAAAAAAAATCATATGTATATTAGGCTAGTCTTCCATTTCATGGAAATTTATATCCACAGAAAACATTCAAGATTTATACATAACACATGATATGCACACCAACTTATGAGCTTACCACCCACCCATTATGTCCTCCATGTTACATTTTAATTTATATGTTTTAATATTAACAATTTAACATTAAGTGTTGGGATTCAATCATGAGCCTTATGGGTCAATAACACTATCTAAGTGCTAGACACCAAGATGTCTCAGGACATAAAACCTACAAAATCAAACGATATCATTAAAACAAAATCAAATGAACCAAGCCAACCCATCAATCAGCTTATCAATTAACCACATCAATAAGCCCAATTGCCCAAGCCCAACCAACCCAACCCAACAGATTAGTTAAAAGTGTCTTTACCTTACACTTCACGCCCAAACTGAAATCTCTGTTCCAAACAAGGGATTCTCGTCCACAACCTCTGATCGTTCCAATACTGATGATGCTATATATTTGTGGAACCCCAGTATTAGAAAATTTAGGAGATTGCCTGATTCATTTTTAAGCAACTAGCGACCAAGAAGTTTGGGTTTCTACCGGATTTGCTTATCAATCCAAGACAAATGACTACAAGGTTGTAAAGCTTTGGAGTACTCCGGTTGTGGCTGAGGTTTACACGTTAAGCTCGGACTCATGGAAAAAGGTTTAAATCTCACTGAGATCCAATGTTGTGGTCTCTGATATCGACTTGTTTTCATCTGCTCAATTTGTTAGTGGGGCTTTGCATTGGTTGGCTGAATGTGAAAGGGAAGGGGATTCCTAGATCAAAATATGATTTTGTCATTAGATGTCAATAATGCCTGATGGAGATAAATTGCATGAGCAAAGTCTATTCGCGTCCAATGGAAATTTGCTTTCATAACCTATGGATACCCCGAAAATGACAACGGCGAACTGTCAGACTCGCAATGCTTTATTTGGGTAATAAGGGATTACGGTCAGGCGGCTCTACTTGCTAGCCAGGGTGCTCATAGGGCACCCTGACTTACAAAATATATATATATATACACTCGCCAAAAAAATGTTATATGCTAAATTAACCTATTGTGACTATTTTAGTAAAAATTTTGAACACCCTGACTTGAGAATTACAAAAATTTGAGTTCAACAAAAATAAAAGTAGTGCTACAACATTCACAACATTTTAACAATAATTTTACAACAAGTCTAATGTAGTAAGCTATTACTGATTCTAATCTGGGCCAAATACTAATATTATTTTTTTACCCACTAATAACAACTTTTTTCATAAGATTTATTATAGAAATGTGGTGGACGTAACATTACTCCAAAATTAATTCTGCCTTCAAACATAATTCTTAGTCCCCTTTTTTTAAAGCTTAAATAACAACAATAAATATTAGCTTAAATAATAACAAACATAAACCAAACGAAAACAAGACAAGACCAAACAAGAACAAGCGAAAAAATTATTCAACAAAATGCCTATTATAAAACAAAAAGATAAAATTTTAGCTCATTCAAGCTATTCAATAAAAATAATTTCTAATTTCATTTTTCCTTAAAAAATGGTACAATAAAAATATTGTGGTAATTTAAATTTCTTAGTGACTACTCTAAAAAAAACTCATAGAACCGCCACTGATTATGGTGTACATGAATCTTGGAATAAACTTTTTTCTATCCAATTTGAAAATGTTGATATAAGTTTCTATGGTTGCACTGGGCATGGTGAACTTCTACTTGACAAGAAAGTCAAGGAAGAATCCAATGATGATGAAACTAAAATACATTGTTGCAATGAGTCTACGATTATTTCAAATGACATTGCAATTGTTTCACTTGACCCTGAAACTTTACAGGAGAAGGATCTTGGTATCCTACGATATGTTACACATGGTTACTATGTTCAAGAAAAGCCTTGTGTTACTTGATGGTGCAACCAGCTATTCAGATAAGAAGTGGAATCATTAGTGATAATCATTGTATTTTGTTAGGTAAGTGGGATGCAAATGAGACCATTATCATGTTGTTTCCTTTGGTATCATTTTGTTTTGAGTAGGCATAAGTGTACTGATATGATGTAGGTGAATTTAATTCAAATGTATATTAACCCTTTATGCTTGTGGCAATTTCATGAAAGAAAATATAACATTTTAATTCAGACTTTCTGTTTGCCTCTCTAATGATGTTGCAAAATATTTAGAGATCTTACTTCAATCCAAAAAAATAAAATAAAAATGGAGCAAAGAGGAGAGAAGAAAAGAAGCCCTATGATGAGAATGTTGAAAATGGGATGTGGAAGTTCTTATGTGGTGAGCATAAGCCCAGCGAAGGTCTTGTGCTTGGTTCCTTAATCAAAATGATATATATCTTTCTAGTGGCTGTATTTAGCTGTATCTCTTCTCATGAGTTTGCATTTTCTCATTCCCCTAGAGAAAAATTGAGATAACATATAGTCTTTGAAAATGATTAAAGCTTTGTGATCACTTTATTCTTCATAATTTGCATCACTTTATATTGATTTCACCAAGGCATAAGATACATACTCCATCGAAATTTCAAAACTCATTCCTCACATGACCATATTTCTTCCTACTTTTAAAGCAGATATCTAATCAAAATCAATATTATAGGAGGTTAGCATCAACTTTTTGTTTTTGGGATAGTTAGGTTTGTTTTGGATACCGTTTATTGCCAAAAAACTGAAAACTGAAAACACTGTAGCAAAATAATTTTTAAATATCTGAATAGTGTCATGGGACCCAATTTTAAAGTTGTTTTTGCTAAATTCCGTATTTGCGGGTCCCATGAACAGTGCATGGGACCCATAGAAAAATGCCAAACGTAGAGGAAATTTAGTTTTTAGTGCAATCCAAACATAAACATAGTTACAAATATGCTACTAATCTCTCAGATTAAACCATTTCCTCCTCCCTCTCCTAGACCTCGAGCACTTTGTGCATGAGGAGGTACCAATTAAGTTACAAACTCTTTTATTAGAACAACATCCAAAAGGTCTAAGATCAGCATAGTAAAAACAAGAAACTAGTCTTGGACCCCATGTCAGAAAAAAAAAAAAAAAAAAAAAAAAAAAAAAAAAAAAGGGACAGTTGAGTTACTTGTGTTTGGTAAAACGACAGCAGAAAGCTTAAAACGGTAGGGCCTAAAGTGCAGATAGATAGATTTACGCTTCTATCCTTAAAAGTTAGGGGTGACAAAATCAATCCAAACTCATATACCC
>NW_027069814.1:665856-668271 GCF_002906115.3 Quercus suber
TTTTTTGGGTTTCAGGGGTATTTTGGTCATTTTTTGGGTTTTAGGGGTATTTTGGTCATTTTTGGGGTTTTTAGGGGTATGTTGGTCATTTTTAGGTTTCGGGGGTATTTTGGTCTTTTTTTGGGTTTCGGGGGTATTTTGGTCTTTTTTTGGGTTTCGGGGGTATTTTGGTCATTTTTTGGATTTCAGGGGTATTTTGGTCATATTTGGGTTTTAGGGGTATTTTGGTCATTTTTTGGGTTTTTAGGAGTATTTTGGTCATTTTTAGGTTTCGGGGGTATTTTAGTCTTTTTTTAAGTTTCAGGGGTATTTTGGTCATTTTTTGGGTTTAGGTGTTATTTTGGTCATTTTTTAGGTTGAGGGGGTATTTTGGTAATTTTAGTAGTTTTGGGGTTGGGTAATTGGGTACCCAATTAAAACCCAATAAACATTTGTGTTAATTGGGTTAATACCCATTTAACCCAACTAATAATTGGGTGGGTTTGGGTTTATTTTAAGTGGGTGGGTTTGGGTGGACAAATGGGTTTGGGTTGATTTTGCCACCCCTAGTCAAAAGCGAGGCTGTAAAGCAAGTGAAAAAGCAATTCTTTTTTTTTTTTGAGAAACACACACACATACAGGGAAGAAGCAAGTTAAATTCTAAGTAGTTGAATATAGTACTAACCCACTCCACCCAGATGCAAGTTTCATTCTAGTGACTTCATTGGCGGGTCCTCGAGGCCAGGGCCATAAAAGATGTACAATTTCCTTTATAGTTGATGCCAGATTCTAATGAAAAATAAAAATAAAAAATTTTGGGTACACCAATCACAAAAGTGACAATTAACTATGATATGAATTTGGGTATAGATTTGGACACATTTGTCTAATTGTCTTCATTGTTAGTGTTACAGTTCTTATTTTTACGGGTTCAACTTTCTCATCATTTAGTATTTCAGAGGCCCGAAAAAGCTGGTGAACTTAAAAACATCAATAAGCCCAAGCCCAACAGATTAGGGTCTTTACTTAACTCTTTGCTCTTTACTCTTTACGCCTAGAACTGAATTTCCCTCTTCCGCCGAAAGTATTGTCCTAAACAAGCGAACCTCATCAACAACAACAATGATTATGATCATGTATTTCTAATGATGGTGAACTTCTACTTGGCAAGAAAGTCAAGGAAGAATCCAACGATGGTGAAATAAAAATAAAAATATATTATTGCAACGAGTCTTTCAAATGACACTGCAATTGTTTCAATTGTTAATACATTCATGGAAAGCCTTGTGTCACTTCTATATAAGAAGTGATATCATTGGTGATAATAATTGTATTTTGTTTTGTAAATGTGATAGAAATGAGACCATGATCGTGTTATTTCCTTTGGTATCATTTTTTTTTTTTTTTGGTCGTAGGCATAGATGAAGTACTGCTATGATGTAGGTGAATTTGATTCATGATGTGCATCAACCGTTTAATTTTTTGGCGATTTCATGAAAGAACATATATAACATTTTAATTCTGACTTTTTGTGCGCCTCTCTTTGATGGTGTTGCAAGCTATTAGATTAGAGATCTAACTTTAATCCAAAAAAATTAAATAAAAATGGAGCAAAGAAGAGGGAATCATATAGTGACTGAAAAGGATTTAAAGTTTTGTGATCATGGATTGTCAACACCTTCACTATTTTGGAGTTGCAATTGTTTCCCCTCATGCTTTGGTGGCTATATCACATGTTCATTGCCGATGGTAATGAGGATGAATCAGTGTGTTTAGCTGCTAATACATTGTGTTTCTATTAATATTGGTGTTGTCATTTTGTGAAAATATTTAACAGATTATTTAGTGTAAATATGGAAAGCTCTTTTTGAACCTCAAAGTTTATGATAATGTGGATAGTGTTTCTAAACTTTCTGTTTTATATGAAGAAGATTTGAAGACATATTGTTGTTACTTGTGAGGTTGTCACATGGCTTGACCCCTTTTATTTTTTGGCATTGATATGCTTTGACCCACTTTGATTCATACGATAAATTTGTTGCATCCCTATAACAACATTTCAGTTATTTGTTAATATATACAAAAATAGTAATTCTAAACTAAAGTTATCTTTTTATTGGACCTCAACAAGTCTTTTTTTTTTCTTTTCCTTTTCAAACTCACTTGAGTTGATTTCCATTTTGAAAGTTGACAGTCATTTCAATTCTCAAATTGCCCTTGTAAATAAAAGTTTTTCATTGATATCAAATTCTTATTCAGGTTTCTCTAAAATCATGAATTTTTGTAATGACATCTGTTGTCCTTTGTGTAAAAGTTAGATAGGTAAAGAGCTTGAAGTCCTGCTTCTTTATACAAGGAACCAGGGACAGAGCCATTCTTTGGCTGTGGGGGCCCATGGCGCCCCCACAACCCCAACCCCCCCCCCCCCTCCCCCCC
>NW_027069814.1:668522-765111 GCF_002906115.3 Quercus suber
GGGTTGTTAAGTTTGTTTGGTCCCAAGGAAAGATTATATCAACTTTGGATTAAAAAAAGCATTTGAAAGGTCTAAGATCAGCATTTTAAAAACAAGGGGTCAAATTCTAAGCTGTTGAATGTGCTGACCCACTCCACCAAGATGCAAGATGGGTTAGATTCTAGTCAATTGGCAGGTCTCGGGGTCAGGGCAAACCTCAGCAAAGTAGTTCATTCATTACTGTTTGATTTACTTTTCTTCATAATTTTTCTTTTCCTTTGAGGGGAACCAAAAGAAAACATAAAACTCCTTTACAAACTGGAATGGGTCATATAGGTGCAACTAGCACATACAACTTGCTCGGACAACATGTCTAGATCATCCAATGGTGCCACGATTGAGTTATCTGAGGGTGAGCTGCCTCCTTTACACACTGAATTTCCATCCTCAGTTTTGGTGTCAACACTTAAAATTACTGGGGCTTCTGATTCTGGTGTTAAAGGTTGCAGCTGACTTTTGACTTTTGTCATACAAGTATCTTGGATCCCAGCTTCAGATATATCTCCAGATCATTCAGTCTCTAAGCCTTGTTGATACCGAGTTTGAAGAATTGATCCTGATGCTCTAATGGAATGTCCAAGTTAGATAGGTAAAGAGCTTGAAGTCCTGCTTCTCCAGAGAAGGAACTATGGCCATGAAACTGCTTTAGATTTTCCAAGTACTTTTACCAATCACATGACTATTAAAAACAATCTGAGTCAGACTTGACATTGAAAGAACCACCTGTTATGGTTTGAAGGGATCAAACAGCCTTTTAGATCATTCACAAGTCCTCATATACTTGCCCCCTCATCTTTCACTTGAAACCATGCCCCCAAGTAGCAAATCCTCTCAGGTTCAACTACCAAAACATCAGAAGTCCCTACCACCTCATTATGTCGCTTTATTTCCTTTCTATTGTCATCAGTAACAGTTTCACAATTTATATTTTTTGGATGGGTTTGTTTTTCAAATTCCTCAACTTTTTCAGGCCAAAAAACTCCTTGTTTCAATTCAGAATTGGGCATTTACACTTTGTACTATGTGGTTCTGACTTTGCTGAGTCTCTACAACTCGCCATGTCTTTACAAATTCTTTTTATGTTTCCTTTATTATTATGCTACTCTAGGATATCCAGAGTGTTGCAATCAACCATACGAAATTCACAGCACACCATACCGAGAGGTGGCCAGAATTAAGCAATAGGAACTTGTGCCAATACAGATAATTGTACCTGCCCAGAAACTGAAGCTGAAGGCAGCAGCATTATAGCAGCCCCTCCTCCAACTGGTGTAGTTGATGTAGTTGTAGTTGTTGCAAGACCATGTGGTGGGGTGTGCTTGCCACCATCTCCTCCTCTATATGAAGATTTCCAGATCTACCGAATAGGATTCAAATGGACTGTGTAATATATTGTATTTGTTAAATGTTTTATGATCAGATAGGAAAATGAACTGGAGCAATAATCTGATTTTTTTTAAAAAATAGCAAATTAATCATCAAGATAGAAAGAAAACAAAAGTATATTATGTGTAGCTTGTATGTATAAATGGAGTGACAACAAAATATCACAACTCAAAATGAGGTATCTAATAAACAACAAGACATAAAATCTTAACAAGTGACTGAGACACTAAAAGAATCAAGAACCTGCTAAAGCAAACTGAAAATGTGAAATCTTCATAAAAACTACATATTTTACAATTAAACTCAAGGGAAGCTTGTAGTAGCAGCCTAGAGAAGGCACTGACCTAGAAAACTGAGAATTGATTCAACTAGGTAATGACAGATGGCATAGCTCTAAAATATAATTTAAAAAAAAAAATCAAATTTTCACAATTATGAAAAATTTGCAAGCATTCAAGCAAAGGCAGCCATGAAACTTTTAGAGCATTCACATTAACCTCCTCAAATTTTTAGCTAAACTAACTCAAAAAACACTACTGTTTCAAGTTTAATTACCTTTATATATATATATATATATAAAGATTCATCAGCTTCAATACTCTATCACTATCATAATTAAATATTATTTCCTCTCATTCACATTTTTAATCCCAAATTTTCACAACCACAACTCAACACAGCCTATAGACCCACAACCCAACACAACCAGATGCTGATCTCATAAGACTTCTCACCAGTGAAGGAACTCATAGTGAATGGTTTGATATGAATGCTCTTAAGGCAGTATCTTTAAGGTCACTACCATTAGAATTTAGTATTACAATGACAATTACAGAAACATATACATGCAAATATGAAAAAAAATAATAATAATAATAAATAAATAAATCAAAATAATTCTTTTTCACCCTTGTTGATTTAAAATTTCTAAAAACAAATAATGGTAGAGAAATGTTGTGAGCCCATTTTTCTTTTATGTATGTAAAACTTGTTCATAGGCTACGGAGGTGAGACATTGTGAGGACTGAGGAGCATGTACAAAATCATTGTACAATGGAGAAAATGACACCACTATCATATTTCAATAACATAAACGTGACATCAATCATAAATTTTCTATGATATTTCCATAAGCCAACTAAACATTAACATGATATTACAAAAAATTTATACCAACTCCAATGCATTGAAGAAACAAAAACTATGATTAAACAAACAATCGACTTATTAGTTACACCACATAATAACTAATTTCTAATTTATATGACATTTACTCTATAGTCTATATTCTTCATCCCCTTAATTTTGTATTACATCATTCATTAAAGAAAAACATCTTCATATTATCACAACACAACGTCATGTTGTTACTTTAAAATATTTTGATTATTCTATATAATCTTCTCACATAGTAGATTACATCATTATCAACACATCGTACGGGCCCATTGCTAGTTGATGATAACTGCAAAGCAAAAAAGCCCACACAAACCTTTAGTTGTTTGTTTGTTAGAGATTATCTACATGGGAGGGATCTTCAAGAAGGGATGATGGATAGGAGATTGATGAATCTTTAATTTCTTATCTAGACTCCAAGTTTGACATGGCCCAAAATTTACTCACTTTATTTTAAAAAATTGGGCTCAAGTCTTACTCAAGCAAGATTACACTTAGTGTAACTTGAGCTCAAAGGTTCTTGGCAATAAAAAAAAAAAAATTATTAAATATTTGAAAAGCTATTCAGGTAGAAGAATTTTGTCTTCCTAAATTAGGGTAGAAGACCTTATTCAATAGTAAGATGCTCCCAACAATTAATAATGGTCAAGTTTCGTATGGGTGCTGTACAGAATGTTCCATGCACCTTCATATCCAATTGAAGCAATAACACATGATTCATGAGTGATGAGTCAACAAATAGCATCCATGAAACTGTGGTTCCTTCATTATAATCATACTAGTCGCAAACCCGCGCGTTGCGCGTAATAATTTTTTTATTTTTTATTTTATTTTATTTATGATTGTGTTATTATTTGAATATTTTTGAATGTATTACTACTTAAGATGCATTATATATTTATGATCAATATATTGTAGGATTTATGATGATAGGAGGTATTGGTCTTGGAATTAGATGCGGAAAGGATACAACTATAATTTATTCATTTCAATTTGGCAAGCTCTTAACCATAGCCCTTACTTAGTTGCCATACTTGGCCTTGTAGTCACTCCAGAGCTAATCAACCGTCTTCCCAAGTTAGTAAAATTTAATTAACTTAAAAATAGATAGAAAGGATTTTATAAATTTCAAGTTAGAGTCATGCTAGGTGAAAACTTCAAAGGACTGTAATTAGGTCATTGCAAGTCTTTTTAAATAAATATTAATAATATAAGAGATCTATTCCTTTGAAGATAGAGATTGGTATTAAATAATCAGCAATAATTTGGTAAACAATATGAACAGCCTACACAACCAAAAAATAATATAAAAATGATTTTAGCATACTGAAAGATAATATAAAAATATTTTACCATAGCCTTTTCATTATATTTATAATTGAGAGTTGGACATACTTGACAAAACAACCCAACTTTTGAACTTGCAATTTAATAGAAAATCCATAATCAACTGGTAGAAAATATGAACAACCTACACAATCAAAAGATAATATAAAAAATATTTTAGCCTTCTTTTATAGGGTGCATTCATTTTGCTGTCATCTATTTATAGTGTCTTCCTGGTTGGTAAGGAAGTTCACACATGTAACATGAAGAGCATTTTTCTAAGACTATTTGGAGATTCCAACCTTTATGTAGTTGTATTGAAAATGAAAATACATATAAAATATTAAGCATCGTGATTGCAAAACATAAAAAAATAAATAAATAAATAAAAAATAAGAACTAAAAGGTGATATTTTTGCACCAGTCATGTTTTTCAATAGAAAATATCTAATCTCTAAAAATATTACAATCTCATCTGACGGTTATCTTAAAATCTGAATATCATGTGATTCTAAAGAATTTGGATTTTTTACTGAATTAATTTACAATCTCATCTAACGGTTATCTCAAAATTTGAATATCATGTGGTTCTAAAGAATTTGGGTTTTTTACTAAATTAATTTACAATTTCATCTAATGGTTATCTCAAAATTTGAATTTCATGTGGTTGTAAAGAATTTGGAAAATTTTTAATTTATAAAATTCCCCCATTTTTTCAACTTGTTTGGGTTCTATATTCTTTTGAAATGTGGGAATATAATTCAGTAAAATTTCATATTGAAAGATAGACACTCTAGTTGTTGATGTGATTCCATAGTACCTACCAACCATCATTTACTAACCGTCATTATAGTAAAAGATCATTTCAAATAATTGGTGGATAATATGAACACCCTACCAATAATATGATGACTATTTTAGCAAAGCATTTCATTTTAGAGAGACCTAAAGAAATATTCCAGCTTGTGTGAACTTGCAATTTAATAAATAATCTGTTATAATTTGGTATAAATCAAAAGATAATATAAAAATTATTTTAGCACACCAAAAGATAATATAATCTAAATTTTATAATAGCATTTTTATTAATTGAGAATTAGACATACTTTACAAAACAATCTAGCTGTTGAACTTGCAATTTAACAGATAATCTGTAATAAACTGGTAGAAAATATGAACAACCCATGCAACCAAAAGAAAATATAAAAAAAATATTTCAGCATAGCCTTTTCATTTTATAGTTGTTGAACTTGCAATTTAATAGATATACCGTAATTAACTGTTAGAAAATATGAATAACCTACACAACCAAATAAAAATATAAAAAAAAATATTTTAGCATAGCCTTTTCATTTTATTTATAATTAAAACTTAGAAATACTTGGACAAACAATCTCGCTTAAAAACATGTAAATTAACAGGTAACTTGTGAGCAATTGGTGGGTAAAAGAGTAATCAAAATGTTGAAAGGTGTCCACATCATTGAACACCAAGACCTTTTTTTGTTTTGTTTTTTCTTTTGATAAATGAACACAAACACTCACATGCAAATGCACACTCAAAAGCTATAAAATATATATATATATATATAATATTTTATGTCATCTATCTATAGTGTCTTCTTGCTTGGTAAGTAAGTTCACACAAGTATCATGAAGACCATTTTTCTAAGACTATTTGGAATATCACAAGGTAAGACCCAACCCAAAAACTTAAACTAAAATAGTTTTTTAGACAAACCTCATTGTTTTTAATCTCCCTCCGTTTTTGCTTTTAAGCTACCTTTGTTTTTACTCTTTCACTTTGTGTTAAAACCTTCCACTGCCTATTTTGATCTCCCTTTTAAGCTTGTGAATTTGGGTCAAAAATTCATTAAATAACTTATTACTCCACAATTGATTTTCCAACTGCTATAATTGCAGTTAACACCTTCATTTTGAATGAGATCAATAGACAAAAAACCCAAAGCATTACCATTTTTTTTTTTAAATTCAAAATGTATTATGTATATAACCATGTTTTAAAGCTTGGCCTTTGGAAGCAATTATTTCACAAAATGGACCTCACAAGAAGACTATATTACTGAATTTTTTTGAGAATCAACTAAATTATTGAAGTTAATGAGGTATATAAGGCTACATTCAGGAAATAATTAATTAACCATGTTCTAAGGCATTGACATGGTTGCTGAAAAATGTCCTAGACACTGATCTCAATGTTGATTTCTTTGTCCTTAGCTCATCGTGCTTAAATAGTAGTGACATGACATAAGAGGCATAGATTTAAAAAAGTTTGCAGTTAATTAAAACTTCTCAATTTGAGGAAAATATCGCACCTACAATAGTTTAGGATGTGCCCATTAAGAAAAAATATCACAAAAGATCCAAAGAATTTTCCAAACAACTCAATAAATAATTTGGGATACATCTCAAGGCTAAAAATGACTAAGACAGAAAGTTTACTGCTTTAGGCACCGTTTGAGAGACTTTGATGGAGACATATGGCTACTTAGGGCTGATAGACAACAAAATAAAAACTTTAATCCAATTACCGTGCGGGTACCAATCTACACTAACACAGAACATTTGATAGAAGTGGAGACAAACAACAAAGTGAAAACTCTAATCCCACAATCACAGAGGTGATGGAAACGTTTTGACTCCAAATATTTATGGCCATTTAAGCATACTATTTTCATGAATACGTCTCTGAAGTGGCCTCTATTAAAGTCAAGTTTAAGGTAAGTACTCAATATCCTTCTAAGACAATATACTAATATAAGGAAAGTAACCTATCATAGAAACCACACTCACACAGTTCTCCAAAATGCAAATGTGATCAGCAACTTGATGTATTAAACCGTGCTTTGTAACAGAACCTATACTTAGCAAGTTGTTCAATGCAAATAATAATAAAAAATATCCAATAGGAAAAAAAGAAACCCGAAGATTCCCATATGTATTGGGATGCCTTGTGAGGATATTTTGTGTTCTAAATGTTTCTTAGATTTGTTTCAATCAATTACCTGCCTAAAAAATAAAAAAAAATTCCTTAAGAAAGAGAGCTTGATGGGCCCAATCACTATTCTTTTTCAGTCCTAAAAGCTATCAGCCTTACAAAATCAGCCCATCTGACTTATAAAAGTAGCCTATGACAAATAAAATTATTTCATGTAATTCCTTATATTTTTTTCATATTAAGAATGAAATTTGTGACACTTTACTGATTGCACCATTGATTTGCATCTTTTAATAGACAAGTGTATTGCATTGTATTAAAAAATTGGTTTTTATGATTTTTTTTTTTTCATACTTTGGTCTCCTATTCACATTAGCTTATGAGAAAATTTCAATCTACTTTAACAAAAAAAACTATCTTTTTTTTATTTTACATATTCGTTTTTTGAAACACCTCTAATCAGATTGTCTACTTTACACTATATTTTTTTTTAAATATTAATTTTTCTTGATTTTTTTAGTTGTTTCTCTTTCTTCACAAATAACAATTACCATCTACTTTCTTTCTTCATCCTTGGCATAAGTAAAGAAAGAATAAAAAGCTAAATATAATATGAATAGTGCTAGTGTAAATTTACACGAATATTTTAGCAATAATGTATTTTTACACAATTTTGCATAGTCTGATGTGAGTGAATTTTGGACTTGGTTGGCTAAAATGTGATAAATTTTCTATTATACAAGCACTAATGCGAGTACTTTGAGACTCTAAATCCTGGTTTCCTCTCTATGTAAGAGTGACACATGACATCTTACTATTGTTGGTTCAATGAAGTTTGTATCCAAATTTTGTCCTATGACTAACATTATATGTGGATGATTTTATTAATCACCATGTAGTGAGTTGAAAGAATTTTCCTTCAAACTAATTGAAGGTAAACTTTTTTTCTTTACCATTTTGGGTGTTACATGCCTTTTTTTGGAGATAAAATATGTTTTGATGTTATGGCATGAAACTTTATCTATTGTCTTGAGATTTTTTGTAGACTACTCATAGAACCATTACAGACCCATACAATGCGTGGAAATATATAATTATTTTGTGATAATGGTATAATGTCTAATTTTTTCTCTGAAATTTGTTGAAGAAAATTTGTTCCCTCTAAAAATGAAACAATTTCTATAAGTATTTTTCATTGCACTATTTCTACAAATATAACATTCTATTATTTTATATTTGGGTGCATTTGATTGATTTTTTTTAAAGGTGGTCCATATTCTTTTAACTACTATTATAGTGCGTTAGGTTTTCCTAATTTGTTTTTTGTAGAACTAAACTTTCTAAGTTTCAAATATATTATACAAATTTCTTCTTCTCTTAAAGAGATTATCATGATAATCAAAACTCACCACAAAATAATAATATTATCTTAACCAAAATTAAAATTAAACTAAAGGCATTGAAGTTAGACAATATAATAATTTTTTACTCACACAATTTATAGGTACATTTAAATATATAACCATGTATATTTTATTTGAATATAAACTCAAATCTCCACTTTCAAAATAACTAAATATTAATCCAAACTAAAATCGACGTAAATTATAAGAGGGAAAGAGAGGAGTTGTTTTGGAGACTTAAAAAATACAACACAAAACGTATCAACACAAAGTAGAATTATAAATAATAAATAAATAAAATTTCATCAACTTGAGGGTTAAGTCTATAGTTAGTAAAATACTATATGCATATATTATGGTAAACATACAAACGGGTATAATTTGGTATCTTTCAATAAAAGTGCGTATCAAAAATTCAGCATAAAAATATGGAAACGGAAAAATAAATAATACGTGTACAGTATGGGTATTAAACGTTTATTTTTTAAAAGTTTGTGTAAAAAATATGAAAATATTTATCATATAAATACAGTGTGTGTGTGTGTGTGTGTGTGTGTGTGTGTGTGTATACATACATACATACATACATACATACTCAGTTACTCACTTACAATTTTTTTTGTGGTGTACTAGTGAGGGGATAAAGCATGGCAATAGGCTGTGGTAGCTTTTGTGTTTAACTTTTTGTGAGTTTCACAATTTAATAAAGAGTAATGCTAAATGCACAAACAATTTTACAACATTTTTACAAACTGTTGATGTGAGATTGTGATGAATTCTTACGGGTTCTCATTTGGGCCCGCTACTAATATCATATTTTTATTTAATAATAACCACTTATCACACCAGCTTTATAGCTTTAACATTTTTCTTTAATAAAATAAAGAATACTTTTCACAATAATTTGATAATAAAAATTAAGTGTCAAGCTGTTAATGGTGATGATGCACAATAAATTAGTAGGCTGAGTGCTCCGGGCGTCAATCAATCTAGTAGTCATTTGAAAGGCCTGAAAGGAAAAAACACAATCAAAGGTGACTGTTGTGAACCAGTCAAGAACCCTCCGATACTTAAGTTAGTTTCTCTCTCAAATTCTAGAGTTCCAACTTTTTGGGAAATGTTTCACACTTGCCTTTTCTTGTAGTAAATGAGTGTTTATATAGTATGCTCTTGGAGCGGTTATTTGACATGTAACTTCCCCTTGAGGAAGACAGAGGGTTCAAGGATAACTTCCACATCCGCTATAAGAGTTACCATATATTCATCTTCTATAACCATTAATGGCAGTTAAGTATTCAGAAGGAAGATGTAGTGATGAAGCGGAGCCTTATTTACATCTTTAGAAGAATAACACGTGGTTCAATTTACTAGTTTGCGTAGATAAACTTCCCTTGGAATTTTTCTAAGTGTTGGGGATCGTCTTGGTACAATCCTCATAGATGACCATAGGCCCATGGACGACCCATAAGCTTATGGGCGATTGTTTCGTTAGGCATGGCCATTCTTGTCTTCCTGGCCTGGATAGCTCTTATGGACGAGATTGGAGTTCATCAACTTTTTAATCAACTTTTAGTTCACCATTAGTTGCCCCCTTGTCCAGGAGTTGTCCAAGGTTTCATATAGCATAATGCTTTTTTTTTTGGGATGCGCGTCTTTATGTTAGGAGTTAGGTATGCCATGTGCATGATTTTATTGGTGATTGGTCGTGTCGATATATTTTTTTGAGGAGTATGCCAGGTGTCATCTTTTGGTTGGTCACGTCATTTCAGATGCCAAATTCTATTTCCTATAAATAGTAGAATCCCTCTTCTACCCCTTACATTTCTGAGATTTTCTTCTTTTACACTCCTCGTCTTAGCGCCTCGTTTAGAACTATTTTCCTCGTCCTTAGTCCTCCTCCGTCTAGAGCTAGGTACTTTCCTTGTCCTCATTCTTAGGTTTTCCTTCAAATTTCAAAATCTCTGTTGCTGTCTCCTCATCTAGCAATAGTGTAGATAAGACTATAGATGAGTACCATGACTCTTCTAGTTATAGTGGCTCTAGTAGTAACAGTAGTAGTGGTAGCACTACGGACGAGGAATACACCTCTGGTGTTCCTGGGGTTCCTCTTGAGGTTCTTCAGGAACAACTTAGGACGAAGGCAGCTTCAGGGGCTGGTACCTTGACGAGTATCCTTTAGACGAAGTAGAAACTGTGTATAGTTGTGTTGTAGGAATCCCTTCCAAGACGGATGATAGGAGATTAGATTTACTTAAGAGTTAGTACCAAATCCCAGACGACCTTAACCCTAGGTTAGCCGTCTGTGGAGAATGGTGTTGCCAACTTGGTTTTGGGATAGGCATCTATGAAGCCTATCTTCTAGGGGGGCTTAGGTTACCTCTAAATGCCTTTACTAGAAAACTACTTATCAGGTTAGGTTTAGGAGTTTGTCAGTTAAACCCTAATGCATGGAGACTTGTCATCTCTCTGCAAGTTTTGTGGAGGGAGGTGTTTGAAGGGGATCGTTCTCTTACTGTGGATGAATTTCTCTACTATTACAAACCTTTCGAGATTAATCAGTCCCATGACTTTTATCAATTTACAGCCAGGGGCAAGGACTGTAGATTGATTAAGTCATTGGTTACATCTGACAGAAATTGAAAGTTGGAGTTTTTTTTCATCTCTGGTTTCTGGTCCGGGCACCCTGTTGAGGTTGGAAAGGATACAATTGCCCCATATATTGGAGAACTAGGCAACCTTCGTCCTGAAGGTATGTTATTTTTTATCTTATTATTTTTGAAGTGTTTTTATCTTTTGCTTGCAATCGTCTAACCTTATTTTCTCCCTCTTCTTCCTTTTTGTAGCTGTTGGACAACCTTCTTTAAGTAAATTCCACCATGATTGCATCCATAGAGCTCGTCTACACGCTGATAGGAGCTTCCATTCTTTGGTGACCCTTCAACGTCTAGCTACGTGGGGACTTGGCCCTGAGTCATCCATTAAAGCCCTTACTCATAAGCTTACAGTTCGCAGACGTGAGTCTTCTTTTTATACTTGGAAATTTCCTAAGTATCATTTAACTTATACTTTTTGACAAACATTTTAGGGAGGAGAGAAAGACAAGGGAAGTGAGCACCAGATCATTTCTTAGAGACCAAACAGTGCAAAGTGGTGAATAGAAAGAAAGAAAAAAGATCACTGGGTCTCCGACTAAAATGTGATTGGAGGCCGAGAAAATGAGGGAAAATAAAAACCCTGTGAAACTGAAATGTCTAAAGGCTGGTTTTTTTTTGGGGGAATATTTGGGTTGAATTTGGGTATATTATTTTTGGGTTAAATGGGGTTAAATGGGTTTTTAATTAAAACCCAATAATCATTGGGTCTAATTGGGTTGATGCCTATTTAACCAAACTAATAAATGGGTAGGTTTGGATTCAATTAGAGTGGATGGGTTTGGGTGAGCAAATGGGTTTGGACTTATTTTGCCACCCCTAAATATTGATGAAGCGTTGACATTGGTCATATGCCTTGATGTAAGCTTTTGCATCTACTTGAATGGTTGGCCAATAATAACCTCCATGGATGACTTTATGGACCAGTGCCTTTGCTCCTGAGTGGTTTCCACATGCCCCTTCATGAATCTTCGTCAATACATAGTTTGCCTCGCCTGGAGCTAGGCATCTTAGATAAGACCGAGAAAAGCCTCTTTTATATAACACCTCGTCTATAAGGACATATCTGGTTGACCTGATTCTTAACTTTCTGGCCTCGCCTTTTCCCTCTAAAAGCCTTTCATCCCTCAAGTAGGCCACAATTGGGGTCATCCAGTTTTCTTCGCCTTCTGTCTACTGTACTTCTAGAAGATCTATGCTGGGCATATATTGAATTTCATCAAACTCATCCATCGATTTAGCTGTTGAGGATTCCTTTGCTAAGGCGTCTGCGTCCATGTTTTCTTCTCTTGAGATTTGAATGAGAGTAACTTCTTCAAAACATTTCATAAGGCCTCTTACCTTATTAAGATATTTCTTCATCCGTTCTTCCTTAGCTTCATATGTTCCATTCACTTGACCCATAACTAGCTGGGAGTCTCCTTGGACGATTATTATATCTGCCCCCAAGAACTTCGCCAATTCTAATCTTTTAAGAAGGGCTTCATACTCCACTTCATTGTTGGTTGCTGAATATTGCAGACGAACCTTGTATTTCAACTCATCTCCTTCTAGGGACTACAAAACAACTCCTATTCCTCTTGTATGCAATGTAGACGATCCATCTACATGGACGACCCATCTCCGAGCTTTGTCCAGCTCGTCTAGCTCTCCCTGACTTGGAGTGAATTCTGCAATAAAATCTGCCAATACTTGTGCTTTTATCATGCTTCTTGGATGGTACCTAATGTCGAACTTGCTAAGTTCTATGGCCCATTGGATTAATCATCTTGCAACCTCCAACTTGTTCATTGCTTTCTTTAATGAATGATCTGTCAAGACATTGATGACATGAGCTTAGAAATAATGCCTTAACTTCCTTGAAGCTGTAACCAAAGCAAAGGCTAGTTTTTCCATCATATGATATCGTCCTTCCACCCCTCTCAGTGCTTGGCTTGTGTAGTAGATTGGCTTTTACACCTTTCCTTCTTCTCTAATTAGCACTGAGCTTATTGCATGTGGGGATACAACTAGATACAAATATAATTCTTTACCAGGTATGGACGGACTTAAAAGAGGAGCGGTGGCGAGGTAGGTCTTAAGGTTTTGGAAGGCTTTTTGACATTCGTCCGTCCATTCAAATGCCTTCCTGAGAATTTTGAAAAATGGCAAACATTTGTCAGTGGCTTTAGAGACAAACCTATTAAGGGCAGCAACTCGCCCAGTGAGAGATTGGACTTCTTTGATATTCCTTAGTGGCTTCATATCCAGTATTGCCTAAATCTTATCAGGATTTACTTCAATTCCTCTATGTGAAACCATGAACCCAATGAATTTTCCCAACGAAACTCTGAAAGCGCACTTGCTCGGATTCAACTTCATGTTATACCGTTTAAGCGTGTCAAAGGTTTCTTAGAGGTTGTCTAGATGTTTTTGCTCGTCCAAGCTCTTCACCAACATATCGCCTACATAAACCTCCACATTTCGTCCTATCTGTGGGCGGAACATGTGATTAACTAACCTTTAATAAGTTGCCCCTACGTTCTTCAAACCAAAGGACATCACTTTATAGCAAAACTAACCTTGACTAGTGATAAATGACATTTTTTCTTGATCTGACTCGTCCATTTTTATCTGATTATATCTGGAGAAAGCATCCATGAAGCTTAATAACTGATGACTTGTTGTTGAATCCATCAACTGATCAATACGCGGCAATGGATAACTATCTTTAGGGCAAGCTTTATTCAAATTAGTGAAGTCTACACACATTCTCCACTTGCCATTTGCCTTCTTGACCATCACCACATTAGCTAACCAATTCGGGTAATAGACTTCCCGAATAAATTGCGTGGTGGTTAACTTCTAAACCTCTTCCTCAATAACATTGTCTCGATCAGGAGCAAAGACCCTTTGCTTCCGACGAACAGGCTTGGAAGATGGATACACATTCAGCTGATGAGTGATAACACTTGGGTCGATTCCTGGCTTGTCTTCATGACTCCATGCAAAAACATCAATACTGTTCCTTAAGAATTGGATGAGGTCTTGCTTCATCTCTTCCTTCATACTTGTTCCAATCCTAGTAAATTTCTCAAGATTATTCTCGTCCAAAAGGACATCTTCCAGCACCTAGGTGGGCTCTGCAACAACTCTTCTTTCCTCAATGCTCAGTGTCTAAACTTGCTCGTCCATAGCCAACATGGCTAAGTAACATTCTCTTGCTACTAACTGGTTTCCTTGCACATGCCCTACCCCGTACTCTGTTAGGAACTTGACTGATAAGTGGTAGGTAGACATTACTGCCTTCTAACTGTTTAAAGTTGGTCTTCCAATAATGGCATTTTATGATGACGAACAGTCCACCACGAGAAAGTTTACTTCTTTGGTTATCTGTTGTGGATATGCTTCCACCACCACAAGTAGCGTAATGGTACCCATTGGCTACATTTTCATCCTTTCAAATCCTACCAAGGGTGAATTCACTAGACGAAACTGGTCTTGTCCAAGTCTCATTTGCTAGAAAGAAAGGTAATACAAGATGTCTGCCGAACTACCATTGTCCACCAACACCCTTCTGGTTGTATAATTAGCAATAAGTAAAATAATGACGATCGCGTTATCATGTGGGTGGTGAACCCTTTCAGCATCTTCATCCATGAATGTAATGGCTTGCTCCTCAGTTTCTCTCGTCCTTGGAGATCGTCCTGAGAGTTGGACATTCTGCACTACCTTTAGGTATGTCTTCCTTGACTTGGAAGATTGCCCTACCGAGGTTCCTCCTATGATAACTCTTATTTCTCCAAGTGGGGGTCATGACGACTCTTCTACCTTTGCCTTTAACTCCTCATCTTTGTGATCTCGTCCAACGAAATTTCTCAACTTCCCTTGCCTGATGAGATTTTCTATCTGCTGCTTCAAATCAAAACACTCGTTCGTATCATGCCCATGGTCTCTGTGGAAGCGACAATACTTGTTCCTATTGCGCTTATTGGGATCTCCCTTCATTTTTTTCAGCCACTTCAAGGAAGGATCATCCCTGATTTGCATAAGCACTTATTCGAGCGGCATATTCAAGGGCGTGTACTGCTCACTCCGTGCTGAAGAGCCAGCCTTTTTGTTGTCTCAGTCTTTCTTTTCTCCTATCCGCCCCTTCTTTGGATGAGGTCCTTGATCAAAGTGGTGCGGGAGATCTATTTCCATTCTCTTAGCCTTCTTCCTCTTCTTGGCTATAATCGCGTCTGTTGCATTCATAAAATTTTGGGCTGAATGGACGAGTTCAGCCATGGTTTGAGGTTCTTGCTCATAAAGCTTGTGGATGAATAAGTCAAAGTTAACCCTATTATGGAAGGCCACCAATAATAACTTGTCGTCCATCTCGTCCCCTATCAGGGCTTCCCGGTTGAAACGAGTAATAAAAGACCGCAAGCTTTCATTTTCTCCTTACCCTATGGTTAGCAGGCTGGACAAGGAACATTTGTGCCTTTGTCCTCCAATGAAATTATTGACAAACAACTTACTCAACTCTTCAAAAAAACTCACTGTATTCGGAGGTATTTTGCTGAACCACACTCATGTTGGCCCTTTGGGGGTGGTAGGGAAGGCTCTACACATAATCTCGTCCGGAACCCCTTGAAGGTGCATTGTGGTTTTAAAAGTAGCAATATAATCGAAAGGGTCACACGTTCCATCATACGAATCCAAGGAATGCATCTTGAACTTCGGAGGCAGGGGGTGACCATTGATGGAAGCCGTAAAAGGGGAATCTGTTCGGTGAACTAAATCCTCTACGGGATTAGCCATTCTCATGTTCTCCCTTATTTCATCCATAACCTTCCTCATCTAGTCCATCTCCTTCTCCAAGTGAGGCACCCTTCGTGAAGTGGTACCCCTTGACTGGCTTTCAAGTTTAGCATATCGTTTATCTTCTTAACTCTAGGCTTGTCCTTTAGTGTATCCTTCATGCCATTGCCTCCTTAGATTAATCTTCCTAGTCAACTCTTGGTTCTAATGAGTTAACTTCGCCAAGGCAGTTGCCATGGACTGCACGTGTTGAACGGAAGGCGGTTGCATGACAAGCGCCGACTGATGATCACGGTGGGGATTGCTAGAGGCATCCCTTCTCTCCTGATGGCCTAGGCTAGTGGCCTTTGATATTGTCCGAATCATGTAGCCTTTTGTCGGAGAAAGAAAATGCAAAACTCACAAATGATCTTTCCCACAGATGGCACCAACTGATGATGCACAAGAAATCAGTAGGCTGAATGCTCCGGGCGTTAATCGATCTAGTAGTCACTTGAAAGGCCTGAAAGGAAAAAACACAATCAAAGGTGACTGGTGTGAACTGGTCAAGAACTCTCTGATGCTTAAGTTAGTTTCTCTCTCAAATTCTAAAGTTCCAACTTTTTGGGAAATGTTTCACACTTGCCTTTTCTTGTCATAAATGAGTGTTTATATAGTATGCTCTTGGAGCGGTTATTTGACATGTAACTTCCCCTGCATTTGAGGAAGTCAGAGGGTTCAAGGATAACTTCCACAGCCGCTATGGGAGTTATCGTATATTCATCTTCAATAACTGTTAAGGGCAGTTAAGTATTCAGAAGGAAGATGTAGTGATGAAGCGGAGCCTTATTTACATCTTTAGAATAATAACACGTGGTTCAATTTACAAGTTTGTGTAGATAAACTTCCCTTGGAATTTTCTAAGTGTTGGGGATTGTCTTGGTACAATCCTCATAGACGACCATAGGCCCATGGACAACCCACAAGCTAATGGACGACTGTTTCGTTAGGCATGGCCACTCTTGTCTTCTTGGCTGAAGATGTGGATGATATGGAGAGAGAATGTGAGGGATGTTTGGATGTGGTTTTGGATTTCCCACGTGGGGTAAGGATAGTTTTTTGATTTTGAGTTGAGTAATTGATGCAAAATTATGTGGCACGTGCGTGACCGACTTAAGAAAATTACTGCAACTACTATATGTGGTGCAGTGCTGGTGGTGGTGGTGGTGGCTATTGTTTGCTAATAAATCGTTTTCCGAGTTTCTCAATCAAGCTAAAAGATCTTATGAATCTGGGAATTATTTTGATGGTGTTTGGATTTATACTTGCTGGGCCTGGGAGAATGGAAATGGCCACAATTTCGATACCTATATTTTCTTTTTAAAGTGAGTTTGGGACTCACACAGTTACACATATAGTTAACTCTTCATGAACCATTTTATAAAAATTTTAATATTACGTTTATAAAATATATAAAAAAACATTCCAAAAAGTCAATTACCTTTTTCCTCCCCTATATAAAGTTTTTAAAAATAATTTCTAAACTAGTGTTCTTAGGTCATTCGTTAATTTTTTCTCTATAATAAAATTTGAAATTAAAAGCCATGGTTGTGCAAGTGGTTATCTTCTCTCGCAAGTCGCAACAAATAGTTTAAATTCTCATTAATTAAGATTATTCACTTTTAGGTAAAAGTTTATTTTAGCTAAGTTTCATAAATTTGAAATTGTATGCTAACCATAATTCAATTTGGAAAATGCTAACGAGTGTCCTTATGGCACTAGTTAATACTCCATTTAAAAAAAATTTATGAGAAAAAAAAAGTAATTAATATTTTGATAGCTTTTTTCATTTTCCATAAAAGTGGTATAAAAAATTTATTAAAATAAATTATTAACGAATGTTCTAAGGGCACTTGTTAGCATAACCCATTCAATTTTAGTAAAACTAAGACCCTATGTCGACAATGAATTTCAACACCAATCCTCATGATTGGAATTTTAGTGAAAACAAATTGTGAATTTTTTGAACCGTGTGTGATTTGTTGGAAGGAGGTGGGCATATGTCCTTTACTTTTTACTTATTTTAAGGAAGTCACCACCAAAGCATCAACCATTGAGTTTCTAAGGTAATTCTAACCAAATTATTCGCAATAAAATTTTATATGGTAATTCTAACCAAAGTATTCACAATAAAATTAATATTATAGAAGCTCATGTCATGCTCAAATAGGGTATGCCTTATTTAATATTTTCTAGAATAAAAGATTAACAATTGATATTAGGTAGATATGGTACATGCAAAAAAAAAAAGTGTGTACCATACATACTATATAATAAGAGTCATGGTGTACGCTTTCTAGTTACATCAAGTAAACGTCCACTCCTTATTATTCATTAAAATAGAGTTCTGTCCACTAAAAAATTGAAGAAGATTTTATCTCAAACTGATAGGGAGATCTTGATCATGACAGTAGCCCAGGCTATCTCAATCTATGCCATGATTTGCTTTAGAATACTAGACAGCTTTGTTTTGAATTAAATTCTTTAATGAGTAGATTTTGATGGGATCAAAATGGTGAGGAAGGGAAAAATGATTGACTAAAAGTTGGGCTAAATTATGTAGATCCAAGAATTGGATTTTGAGACTAGAAGCTTTTAATTGAGCTCTTGTAGCTAAAAATAAGGGTGGAGCCGTCAATAATCACTCTTATTGTCTTCAAATCAAATATTTTCCAGACTAGTCAGTTAATGTTCCTACTCACTCTTCTTATGCATGCAGTCTAGCTCAGGCAAGGGATGTAATTGCTGAAGGGTTGAGACTCGAGATTGATGACACAGCCCGGGTTTGAGGTAATAAATGGCTTCAGTCCCAAAAAAAGAAGTTTATCAAACAAGAATGAGGTAATAACTAATAAGTGGCTATCATCACAACAGGGACAAAAGATAGTTTCTCTATATACAGTTCTTCCAGAATATGCAACCACTGTGGAATTCTCAGTTGATTGATTCTATTTTTCTCGCCTTTGAAGCTTCCCAAATCAAGTATGCCTTTGTCTCATAGACGATTAGATGGCAGCCAGATTCGTCATTGTGGATGGGTGCCTCAAATGGAAAATTTGTTGTGAAAAAATCATGAATTACTAGTGAAGGATGCGACTCCTAAGGTCGAAAATAAAATCAGAGGTTCTCTTCATCCAATCAAAAGGATGTGCATTATTTTTGGAATGGCCTTTGGGCTGTCTCGGTTCCTCATGAATGAATCAAATCATTTATGTGGCGTGTGCCAAGTGAGGGTAGGTATACTTCCTACAACAACAAAATTTAATTCACAAAGGGATATCTTCTACGTTTGCTTCTGTCCACTGCTTGGAAGCTGAAACTGTTTCTCATGTGCTTTGGAGTTGTGATTTTGGCATTTTGCAGTGTTGGTGTGGAGTGGATTTCGGTTCAAGGTTGATCAAGTGGTATCTTTTCAAGAGGTGGTCCACTGTGTTGAAAATCTAGGAACTAAACACTAATGGTTATGTTGCACACTGATAAAATGTTATCAAACACCATTATCTGTAAACCAGAATTTTAACTAGTCAAGCTATTAAAATAGTGTTTGAGAACTTTCTACCACCACATTATGCGAACATGTTTTCTTATCTTTCAAATATGAACTTCGATAAAGCATCTCTTTCAAAAAGAAGCATCAGAGTGCTCCTAGATGCCCAGATGAAATTCTCAAGCAACATGCAGCCATTCACTGAAAACTACAATATAAAGATGATCTGCAGTGATAACTGCATTGATACATTCCAAATTTGTTTTAAACATGAGTGTCAAAGGGTTGAAAATAGTCTTACAAGTGACGAACAAATTGAAACATCTCAACCAAAAAAGAAAAAAGAAAAAAGAAACAAAGAGGGTGTTCTTTAGTTTATTTGTAATGGCATGCCGCATACATGAACACCACCATCAAAGCTGCAAACGCTTGATAGCTGTTTCAACATCCTTATCCCCTCTGCCACTGCAATTCACAACCCTAGTTCCATTGGGGAGAGTAGGGCAGAGCTGCTCCAAATAAGCCAGTGCATGAGATGTCTCCAAAGCTGGGATTATGCCCTCTAGTCGAGATAATCTCTTGAAAGCTACATATACAAAAAACCAATAAAGGAACTGATTTAAGTGGATAAAAAGACAATTTAAAAAGCAACTTCAACCTAGGGCAACAGTAAAATAGCAGATTTTGTCAGTGATGGTAGATCGCTCATACATAAACAAAAAAGTATTCAGGGCCTCATTATCGGTTGGAAACAGCAAGCAGGCATTTTTCTGGGGGACAAAGTTTTCCTCCAAGCCAATACATAGTGGTTTCCCAAGTTTATATAATTCCAACAAGACTATTAAGATTATGTTCTATCAATATACTGTAATCCAACACCTAAACCATCATTAACATGTCGCCTTCTGAAAATAAACCATTCATGTAGAGCTAGAGGTAAAATAATGTTCTAGTAAACTGTATCGGTTAGTTCGTCATATCAAGTCATTCATGACAAGATTGCAAATCCAAAACAAGGTGAATGTGAGACAAAATACGTTTGTATACATGGAATCAAGGTCGACGTTTTCAACAGCAGAAAAAGTTTCCATCATAACCATCTTTGATCAGCAACCATCTGTGTTGTATAACATGGAATTTTTTTTTTTTTCCCAGAAAATGTGATTCTTTTCAATTCTTTTCTAGTTTGTCTAAACTTCAAATACATAGAAGCTGTTCTCTTCTCTCTCTCTCTCTCTCTCTCTCCCCAAAGAAAAAGGAAGAAGATGATCAACCATGTGCTACTAGAGGCCTTTTTACCTTTTTTTTTTTTTGGCAAGAAAAGTAACTGAAAGAAAATGACTTCTACAAGGAGACAAGAAATTGATGGTTGAATAACAAATACATCATACTATCATAGTACATTAGAGGACTCTACTTTGATAACAGTGTCATTTAGGCCTTGTATGTTAAGTTCAAAATTTATCCTATTAGACAAAGGAAAAAACTCATATTGGCAAAGAGAACATGCATCCCATAATAATTCCAAATGCGCAGATATAACATATTATTAGCTAAGAAGCACGGGTGCGTTTTGAGACTCGGTGCGGGTGCAGGTAGGGTGCACTCGGCAAAAAAGGTGGGTGCGGGTGCGGCGGACTCGTCGATAAAAATATTAAAATCTATGTATATTTTACAACATATACATATACTATTTAAGAACAATAATAGATAATAACTCATATAATATTCATAACCCACAAATTAATCATTTATTCTCTCCCTTCACCTGCACTAAGTGCCAACAAGTCAACAATCATTAAGTTACCCTCATAGCTTGCCTCTACACCACACGTCACAAAAAAAGGTCTCTTTGCCTTCCTGCGTTCTTCTCCTCGCTTCGTTTCACGTTTTTTTCTTAGCTTTCGTTTCTATCACTCCCCTTCCCAGTTCATACCTTTTTTTCTTTTTTTTGTTCTTGCTGGGCCGCGAAAAAAAGAGAGAAGAAGACGATCCGATTCGGCAATCGTCCGGTCAATCGGCGACGTCGAGCCGATGAGAGATCCGGCATCCAACGTTTCAGAAGAACGACGCGGTCATGCGTTGCTCCTGCTTCCCACCAAGTCCACGCGGGTGCATGCTCCTCCGGAGCCGCGTCGGTGCCTTCTAGATATTAGCAACATCATCATCATCATGTATGACAGAATTGACCCCCTTCCAAGAAAAAAAAAAACCTTACCCGCCTCCCCAACCCCCCCCCCCCGGCGCACGGGGCAAACCCCAAGAATACAACAGAAAACGTAAAGAAGTTTGTAGACACCATACCTTCTAATGCTTCATCATCTGTGACACTATAATATTCAGCACGTCCTATATCTTTCAAGTAACTGTGCTCTGGCCCAACTCCAGGATAATCCAAGCTAAAGCCATAAAAAAAATATGTACATTTAGAAAGAATACAACATTAAACACACCAAATGTGATAATGGAAAAAATCAACAACTTCTTACCCTGCACTTATGGAATGTGGTTCAATGATTTGCCCATCATCATCCTGTAATAAATAGCTCATAGCTCCATGCAAAACCCCAACTTCCCCTTTTGACAAAGTAGCAGCATGCTTACCACTGTCCAATCCAAACCCTGCAGCTTCCACACCAATTAACCTTACATCTTTGTCATCTACAAACTCATGGAAGAGTCCCATGGCATTTGAACCTCCACCAACACATGCTACCAGAACGTCTGGTCCCCCTCCATTTTTCCAAAGCTTGTTTTCTGGTTTCTTTACCAATTACCGCGTGGAACTCTCGAACCATCATGGGGTATGGATGTGGCCCAGCAACCGAGCCCAAAATATAATGAGTCGTCTCTACATTTGTTACCCAGTCCCTAATAGCTTCTGATGTTGCATCTTTCAGGGTGGCTGTCCCAGAATGGACTGGTCTAACCTGTAATAGGAAAAGAGAAATTCATAACTTAACGATGCAACTTTGGCAAGAGCAATATCATATAAAAATTAGAGGATAACTGCAACATAAAAATCCATCTGAGCCCTTAAATACTACAATATTAGTAATATATCAGGAACAAAATGAATCTTGTCATCCCAAGAACCTAAAAATGATTTTTAAGAGAATTTGATGGTTGCATTTAATGAAAAAAATAATTGAAAGAAAGAAAAATATTCAAAAGAGGAATCAATGACGTATACAAATTGTGTTCCAATCCCTAAGACTCCTTACAAACAGTTGCAAAACAAGAGATTGCTAATTATCAGCAGAAGGGATTCCATAATATAAGTAAAATATGTAAAACCAGCAAAGAAAGAATGTAAAACCAGCTCAGACTGGGACACCTAGGCAACAATCTCACTTACCACTGTCTGCCTATAAGAACAGCCAGAAGTATGTTTCTGTTTGGCCCTGCTTTGTACATAGTACGAAGTTTGCTTCAGATATTTTAATTTATATATATATATATATTCAGATATTTTAAAATAAAATAAAAACCATCATGCCTACACAAATGAAATCCAGTTAAAAAAACATAATGCAAATAAGGCTACTAACATCACAAAGGATTCCTCAACTTCTAGGATAACTTTAACTTTGTTATGAAGAGAGAATGAAACAGCAGTGCTGGAAAATATGCAATGTCTAATCAGACCAGTTAAATGAACCATGGGATTGTGAAATGGTCTATGTATAAATTAGGCTACATAGCTCAAAGAACTGAAGGATGAAAACTATGACAACCAACCTCAGCTCCAAGAAGCCGCATTCTGAAGACATTAAGTGCCTGCCTCTCCATATCTTGTGCGCCCATATAAATGATACATTGCAAACCAAACCGGGCACAAACAGTCGCTGTTGCAACTCCATGCTGACCAGCTCCAGTTTCAGCAATAATCCGCTTTTTGCCCAACCGCTTGGCAAGCAAAGCTTGGGCAATGGCATTGTTGATCTTGTGAGCCCCAGTATGATTCAGATCTTCTCTCTTGAGGTAAATGAGTGGACCTTCAACATTGGGACGCTTATAATGCTCCGTCAGCCGCTCTGCAAAATAAAGAGGACTCTCCCTCCCTACATAGTCTTTCAAGATCCCGTTCAGTTCTTTCTGCAAAATCAAATATTTCTTCTATAATTCAATAGCTTTGACATATATTCACACAGAAAAACACAAGCAATCAGAGTTCCCCCCCCCCCCCCCAAACAGATACTTGAGTAGTCAATTACATTTTCAATAAAGATTGAACTTTATGGTCTAATTCAGCTTTGGCAAACTAAAATAAGCAAAATTTTCTCTAAAAAAAAAAAGAAGGTTCATTGCAATGCCAAGACGTAAGATACAAACTTCTTTTTTGTAATCATAATGGATTCCTCAAAATTCATAGTAAGCAGTAAAGTCCCATATCAGAGTCTCATCAATCCCACACTAAGCTAATACTACCATAACACATCAAAATAACATGAAAATCAAGGCAATAAAAGCCTATGCCAAGATAACCATTTCCTTAATCCTACATCCTCATACCTTCCATTAGGTAATTGAGAAAATTAAGGAAACCAAAATAACCCCACATTTCTACAGAATTTTTTTTTTTTTTTTAAAAAAAAAATTATTGGTAAGCTGCACACACTGGAGTGGGTCTAAAACCCATGACCTCACCATTATTATGAGACAAGGAAATACCATTTGAGCTATATGCCTATATAGCTCATTAGCCCACATTTTTACAAATCCAAACAAAATGAAAAAAAGCTTTTCAAATTGTAAAATAGAGCTTCTACTCTAGCAACCCCAAAATCATTTCTGCATTCAATACAATACCAATTTGCTTCTCAAAACTAATTTATTTTCCCAATTCCAACAAACCAAACACAGCCAAAAAAAAAAAACCAACTTGAAAACAAATATTCAAATGAAGAACCCAAACAACAAGTCCCACAAATTAGTTCCTTTTTTCAAACAAATTATCCAATCCTCAAAGTAGATATCACATTGAGCAATTAAGGTTCAATTTCAGAGTTTTATCAATCCCCGCACTAAAAATCCAAACAAAATTCAAGCATTTCATTTTCACCCCCAAGAAAAATTCACTCTTATTCTTTTTCCCAAACTTTCCACCGAACCAAACACAATTGAAATGGAAGAGAGAACCTGAAATTCGTGGTCACCGGCGAGAGCATGGAAAGCAGACTCGAGCTCGGAGAGGGCGTACATTAGGGTTTCGGGGACGTACTTCCCGCCAAACTTGCCGAAACGGCCGAACGAATCGGGTCGCTGGAGTGGGGTGGAAGACCCGTTGTCGTCCATTCGGAGCTCCGGTGGGTCACGGGTGGAGATAGTGCAAGAGATAGCGCGTGAAGAAGCAGAGGGGTAGGTGGGCGTAAATCTGCGGAACCTAAAGGGCAAATGTATAGAGGGCTTGAAACGGTGAGTTCTAATAGAAGAAGAATGGGCTGGTGTTGTGGTGGCGGTGGTGGCGGCAGCAGCTGATGCCATTATAGTAATGAACGAGAGTTGTTTACTTCTTCCTTTTTGCTTATTTGGGTTTTTGATGGCAAGGTTTTTTGTTTTTTTTTTTTTTTTTGAGTCTGTTTTTTGGTTAGGTAATAATGACCACTTTTTGAACAAAAAAAATGTAACGTTTTTGGATTTTTTCTGATGATAACGTATCAATGATATCATTCACCTTTGGTCTCCATGTGTTATGTTATGAATAAGCAGTGGGAATTGTGTTGGACCATAACCATTATATGTGTCCATATCAGGACTTGCAAAGTACACGTGCACGTAGTTTTCATCACGAATTGATGTGTATGCGTTTTACTCTTTTGCCAACTGTCTAAGTCTAACCACCACCGAAGGTAATAAGTACTAATTTTGAAATTTTGATTCACAAAATAGTACTACTTTGATTGGCTAACATTCATTGGTGTACTTGCATCCAATATTGCTATTTTGATATCTAATTGTAGGACGCGACTCGTTTTTGTGTGAACCAATAGTATCTAGCTGCCTAGATGGACCGACGAAAATGACTTGCAAACAAGAGACCAAGAATATGATAGTTGTCTCTATTGTGTGTACTCCCACGAGAGTGCTCACTGCGTATAAATAGTTTACTTAAATAAATAAAACTTCCCTTTTCGACTAAAAAAATGTAAAATGCGTAAATATTCCTCTATTTTTATGTGTATAGAATATCAAATTTAACAAAGACTCAGGATCTTATAGCTCATTTTGGCCTTAAATTGAATATAGTTTTGAATTTTTATTCATTTATTGGCAATATTAAACACCTAAGCTTAATGCCAAAAATGATATAATTCTTAGGTGTTTTATATATATATATATATTTCAATTCTATAAAAAAAGTTAAAAAACCACAAATCTCTTTATCATTACGGCCCTATTTGAATTCATTTGTATAAGCACTTAAGTCAATAATTATAAACGAAGCTGGTTCAAGGGATTTTGGGGCCTAAGGCGACATTTAAATTGAGGCTTTTATATATTTAAATTTTATGAAATAATTTTTTACTTAAAATCCATTCTTCTAATTTGTTAAGAAGCAATTTTTTTTTTTAATAATGAATTTCTTGTTCATTTGTGAGTTATCTAATTTTTTATTTTTTATTTTTTTGAAAAAATGCGGAGACTTTCACCTAATTTTTTTATTATATATAGTAACAAATTATCTAGAGAACACTGTTGAGATATGATTATTTTTTCAGAAAATTTAATTAATTTTTTTCGTTAACTAGTATATAAATAAATCTACAAATAAATTTTTATTAAAAAGAAATTAGTGGATGGTGGTCCACTTACACTTTACTATTTTTATTTTTATTTTTATTTTTTATGTGTGACTTTGATAAACAATTTCTTTAAGTAATGCATGGACCCAATTTCTTTTAATTTTACACAATAATTATACAAAATTCCTAAATTAGCATAGCAAAAATTTAAATTAGATATTGTGGTGGACCCAATGTGTGAGTTGACATGTTAATTTAGAAATGTTATGAAATTATTGTGATATTTTGTTGTGTTTATAACATTACTCTTTTTTTTTTAATCTATTGGGTATAATAAAGTAATTTTTTTCAATCTATTGGGTATAATAAAGGAATTGCGTAGGACCATTATGTGTCCATATCAGGACATGCAAATTGTGTAACAACTTGCACATAGTTTTCATCACAAATTGATATGTATACATTTTACCTATTGCCTAACCACCACCAAAGGTCTCCCAATAATATGTACTAATTTTGAAAATTTGATTCACAAAATAGTACTACTTTGATTAGTTTTTTTTTTTAAAAAAAAAAGGGGGGGGGGGAGGGTAACCATTGTAACTCACCCCCTGGGCGTGACCATAGGGGCACCTCCGCTAGAGAATGTTGGATTAAACCATAACTACTGTAATCTAAGGTGAACACAGACCTCACCCTAGTACCATGAGAGAGCTGGTAGCCAGGGGCTAGCTATAAGAGGATTCTCACACTCCTTCCTAGGTACCTACCCTGGCTGGAACTAGGGAACTCATTAGCAACAATCACATACCCAAACCACCAGGCCACCCCTCTCGGTGGTAGTACTACTTTGATTAGTTAATCCGTAATGGTGTACTTGCATCAAATATTGCTATTTTGATTTCTAATTGTAGGACGTGACTATACAATCCTCATAGAGCACGTTTTTGTGCGAAACCAATAGTAACTAGTTGTCTAGATGGACCGACGAAAGGGGCTTGCAAACAAGAGACCAATTTAGAAGAATATGATAGTTGTCTCTATTTTGTGCACTACTATTATGCATGAAACTTAATGTTCTTAAATAAAGTTTATATAGGATAGGTGCAAAATGTGTGAGTCAGTCAGTACAGGCTGGCAGAACAGCATGTCTCGCGGGTGTCTCGCGGGAAGGCCTTACCCGCGAGATACTCGCGAGAGACAGCTGTCTTCATCTGTCATGACTCTTCGCATTCCAGCATGTGCAGGGCACATGCTTCACTTCGCGGGAAGCTTAGTCGCGAGATACCCGCGAGATTCCATCAGCTTCCAACTTGCTTGAGTCTTCACACACTCTCTATCACACACCCCTTACAACAATTCCCACAACAAATACAGGGTATAAACGATTGATAGAAATTACAATCAAATTTGGCACGGAATAAAAGCCAACAAAACACATAGTTGTAAATCACAACTTTACAAAGTTTTTCATTGATATCAAATTGCCATTGTATATAAAAGTTTATGGTAATGTGGATAGTGTTTCTAAAATCATGAATATTTTTAATGACATCTATTGTCCCTAGTGTAAAAGTTGGGAGGAGCAATGAACCATCTCCTTGAGTGATTGTCCAATCTCCAGTTGCTTCTAGGAATGGTCTGTATTTATTTCAAGGTACACCTATGACACTCCAACAATTTATTTTTCCTCAAATTCAATCATTCCATCAAGAATGAGTGCGGGATACCCACAATTTTCATAAAAAACGGATATACGTTAGTTGCTTCTAGTCTATATGGAGCCTTGGATTAAAGTTTTCTGCTTCTCCCCTGACTGGAATGGGTCATAGGTGCAATGAGCACATACAACTTGCTCGGCCAACATGGCTAGATCATCTAATGGTGCCACAATTGAGTTATCTGAGGGTGAGCTGCCTACTTTACACACTGAATTTCTATCCTCAGTTTTGGTGTCAACACTTAAAATTATTGGGACTTCAGATTCTTCTGTTAAAGGTTGCAGCTAACTTTTGACTTTTGTCATACCAGTATCTTGGATCCCAGCCTCAGATATATCTCCAGATCCTTGAGTCTCTAAGCCTTGTTGAAATTGAGTTTGAAGAATTGATCCTGATGCTCTAATGGAGTGTTCAAGTTAGATAGGTAAAGAGCTTGAAGTCTTGTTTATTCATACAAGGAACTATGGCCAAGAAACTGCTATAGATTTTCCGAGTATATTTTACCAATCACATGACTATTAAAAACAATCTAAGTCACACTTGACATTGAAAGAACCACCTGTTATGGTTTGAAGGGCTCAAACGACCTTGTAAATCCTTCACAAGTTCTCATATACTTGCCCCCTCATCTTTCACTTGAAACCATGCCCCCAAGTTGCAAATCCTCTACAGGTTCAACTGCCAAAACATCAGAAGTCCCTACCACCTCATTATGTCGCTCTGTTTCCTTTCTATTGTCATCAGTAACAGTTTCACAATTTATATTTTCTAGATGGGTTTGTTTTTCAAATTCCTAAACTTTTTAAGGCCAAAAAACTCCTTGTTTCAGTTCAGAATTGGGCATTTACACTTTCTACCATGTGGTTCTGACTTTGCTAAGTCTTTACAACTCGCCATGTCTTTACAAATTCTTTTTATGTCTCTTTTTATTATTATGCTACTCTAGGTTTTCCAGAGTGTTGCAGTCAACCCTATGAAATTCACAGTACACCATATCGAGAGGTGGCCAGAATTAAGCAATAGGAACTTGTGCCGATATAGATAATTGTACCTGCCCAAAAACTGACGTTGAAGGCAACGACATTATAGCAGCCCTCCTCCAATTGGTGTAGTTGATGCAGTTGTAGTTGTTGCAAGACCATGTGGTGGGGTGTGCCTGCCACGATCTCCTCCTCTATATGAAGATATCTAGATCTACCAAATAGGATTTGAGGATCAAATGGACTGTGCAATATTGTATTTGTTAAATGTTTTATGATCAGATAGGAAAACGAACTGGAGCAATAATCTGAATAAAAAAAAAAAAAAAGAAGCAAATTAATCATTAAGATAGACAGAAAACAAAAGTATATTATGTGTAGCTTGTATATATAAATGGAGTGACAACAAAATATCACAACTCAAAATGAGATATCTAACAAACAACAAGACATAAAATCTTAACAAGTGACTGAGACACCAGAAGAATGAAGAACCTGTTAAAGCAGGCTGAAAATGTGAAACCTTCATAAAAACTACATATTTTAGAATTAAACTCAAGGGAAGCTTGTAGTAGCAACCTATAGGCCTGTCCAGACCCATCCGAGAACCGACCCACCCGGAGGACCTGACCGGCGATCGATCTAAAACCAGCCGACCCGATCAAGTCACCGGTTGGAGGCGGGTCATTTGTTCCAAAAACCGACTCCGGCGGGTCGGTCTCGGTTTTCCTCCCCCAAAACCTGAAAAATCGGATCCGACCGATGTTTAAGAATTTCTAGCCAAAATTTCCAGTCTTCGGCGGATATTTCCAGATTCCGGCGAGTTTTTCCCAGATTCCGGCGATATTTTCCAGATTCCGGCCTCAAATTTCCAGATTCCGACTTCAAATTTTCAAATTCTGGCAACAAATTTTCATATTTCAGCAACTTATCAAGTAGATCTAGCGATATTTTGTCCAAATCTAGTAAAACTCATCGAATCAACTGAGATTTCTTCCAGATCTGCCGAAATCTCACTGACTTTTCACCGTTTTCTAGCCGGAATCTCAGATCTTGACTCCAATCGACCCGCCCAAAACCAATTGGATGTCTTATCCGCCCGACCGATCAATTTCTCGGTCAGCGGCGGGTTGATGCAGACTCCACCCGATCAGGTCAGGTCGGCCGGCGGGTTGAGCACAAACCTGACCCGCCCGACCCGTGGACAACCCTAGCAGCCTAGAGCAGGCACTAACCTAGAAAACGGAGAATTGGTTCAACTAGGTAATGACAGATGGCATAGCTCTAAAATATAATTTTTTTTTTAAATCAATTTTTTAAAAAAAAAAAACTTGCAAGCATTCAAGCAAGGTAGCCATGAAATTGTTAGAGCATTCACATTGACCTCCTCAAATATTTAGCTAAACTAACTCAAAAAACACTACTGTTTCTGAACGGTTTTAAGACCCCTTAACCCAACCAGATTAACCTAGTTAATTAACCAAGTGATTAACTTAGTCAAATTATGCAAATCTAGGTTATCACAATCAAACAACCATATCAAAAATATAAAGCAGCGGAAAAATAAATAACACAATGATATGATGACCCAGGAAACCACACGGTAAAAACCTGGGGAGGATTTGACCTAGCTATTTTCAAGGTAAACTTGAATACACTATATGAAAGAATCGAAATTTATACAAAAGGACTTACAAGCTCCTCGCTTGACTTCCTAATGCTACCTACCAGTAGAACTTACTAACACGACCACGTGCAAGCTCCGAATTTACGGACTCCTTCTTTCTTGGATTCTCCACCAGTTACAAGCACCCACGCTTATTTTTCTTTAAACTTCAATGGCAGCAACTAAGTTGATAATCAAGGTGTAGATAACATCTTCTCCTTGAAAACCCTAAACTTTGTGTAAAGGAAAGCTCATCTAGATCTCACAAGAGATTTACACAAAACAGCAATAAGAGCAACAAGAGCTACCCTAAAAAACGTGGCTAGGGTTTTCTTTATATAATAGGCCAAAAACAGAAAACCCAAAATGTTTAATGAGATAGGGCTGAGTTGAAAATTCTGTAGAAAAACATTTTGGCTGACTTTCGATCGATTGAGTCTAACTTTAGATCGATCGAGCCAGGTTAAAATGCACCAATGCATCTGCAGTCTCTCGATTCCAACTTTACATGAATTACACAACTTTGAGCAAGTCTAAATAAGACTAAACATATTGTTTTGATCATGGTTTGCCAACATTACACATTAGAGTTCTAAATACATTAAATCCTAAATCTTTAGAACCTAACAAACTTCCCCTTTGGCAATCCATGACAAAACACAAATTAAAAACTCAAAGTTTATAAAGAAAAGCCCTTTTACAAAAATAATGCTCATAAACACAAATTCAATCATAACTACTATCCATCAGTTGTAAGTGTAGACAGCAGCTTAATTGAATCAACCTGTATATTCCTAAAACACTCAACAAATGCATAAACGTATGTATGACAGAAAAATAGTAAATCAACAAATATGCAAACTAACTCCCCCCTTAAGTTAGATACATCAAAAACAATGTTAACTCCCCATAAACAGAACATTCTTGTATTTTATATTCTCCCTTTCAATAAAATGCAATCATGGCACTATGTGACCCATAAACAGTTGCATGAGCAGAGAAAATATTTACACATTAATTATTCATCATATCTCTTAAGAAAAATATTTTCTACAGTTCACACGTAAAAAAGGCATATACTAGAAAGTACATAGCTCAAAAATTAATCAATTAATTTTTTTTGATCAAGTTGAGTACTTAATGTAGCAAAGTGTATGCATGTTATGTGTGAAAATAATGAGAGATATAACTGCAAAACTGCAAGATGGATACAAAAACAATGCAATGCATGTGAATCCTAAACATAAATGATGCATGAAAAAAATATGTCATGATGCATGCTCTAACGCAGTGAAACTAAGTTCAATATAAGTTTAAATTCACAAAATTGGCTTGAGCATAGAGTTTCTAACAAAAACCCTAAAAAAAATTGAAAACCACTTGAATGTTTTGAAATAAATTGATGAATTGATCATTACACAAGTTAGAGAACAGATAATAATGATCAATTACATCAAATCAACAAGCCAATTTCATCAATTAAACCCAATTTGAACAAAATTCTTAATACGAGTACATTCAAGCTCTAGAATATCTAATTTCTCAAACTTTAAACACATTTTGCATTAAGATCAAGGAAATTTTAATCTTGGATGGCCACAACAAGATCACACACAATAAAATGTACAAAATTTAGCAAAGTGTAAGTATAGTGTGTGCAACTAGCAAAAACTTGAGATACATGTGAGGTGATATGTGAATAGCAATTAATCACAAAGTCTACCAAATTCATCACATAGAATTTAAAAGAGACTATCACCTAAAGAGTTACATCATATAACTCCCACATCTCCTAGAACATAAGCTTGCAATCATGTAAGTTTCTTGAATTTTTCTTCATAATATACACACCAATTTTAATTATGTGATTTGGCATCAAGCTTAATAATATACACCAATTTTAAGCATTAAGCATTTAAACTGAGGCTACACCTTATGTTTTTTTTTTTTTGTGCATGTGCTACACTTTCTCGAGTACAGAATCTTACGATATACACTAAGGTTTTCATGATTGGCTAGTGAACAGTGGTAAAATGGTTATTTATGCCTTTCTCAAAAGGATCAAGTCCGACAGTCAAATAACATGTGACTTCAAGATTAAGACAAAGTGATAAATATCATAAACATCTTTTCCACACAACATGCATTACAAAACTTTAATTAGTCAAGTGCAATAAATAAGCTTATCAAAGTTAAACAAGATACATAAACTTGTTATGTAAAGATAATGTGGCCAATCCTTGATTATAAATCCAAGATGTGAAATACAAAACACAAAAATCTTTTTGGTTTTAAAAACTATATGACCAAAAACAAAAAAAGCACATATTATGCTCAATGAATAATGCAATGTAATGTATGACAATGCTTAACTAAGTTATAGAGGGTACTCAAATAAGAAATATCAATTTCTTAATTAACCCTTAAGTACATGTACAAATTAGTACATACTCACAAAAAACCAGAAATAGCTTGGCATACTATTCAAGTTTCTCCACAATGTCAAGCATGTTCTAAATCAAGAGAGATATTATAATTCATGTAATCTTCAAGAAAAATAAAACTAGACGCAAAATAAAATATTTTTGTCTTTTTGAAAATTTTCAATGTTTTTGGATTTAAAAAAAAAAATAAAATAAAAACAACCTAAAAAACAAAACAACCAAAAACAAAAACAAAACATATCCACAAACGATTGAAAGAATTAAATCAGGGACAAGTCAGCGACACTCACCTTAGAGAATCTTTTCTCACCCATATAGCACAAGTCTTTGGCTTCGTAGGTGAAAATCCATGAGAAGCAGAGTGTATTTGAGTGTTTACACCAATCTTCTGAGAAAGACTAAAATCCTGCAATTTTCTCTCACAAGCCAACAAGCTCAAATTTTTCAAAAGCATATGAAATAATTTATTTGGACTTATGGTAGGAGAAATATCATCACATATCTTAGATTGAATACAGAATGCTTAAATTTCAATTTATGACAATTAGGACAAATGTAACCAGAGACACCATAAAAGTGACAAATAGGAACGAATTTAGGAATATCAGTATTTCTAACAGCAAATCTAGTCTCGGATTTTGATTTTTACCTCAACAAAGAACAATTTGGTCTAATATGACCAACAGCACCACAAAGGTGATAGGTAGGCACAAAAACAAATTTATTATGCTCTCTAACAGTAGGTTTAGACTTGGGTTTAGAAACTTCAGCGTCTACATCAGAACCTTTACCTTTGTCTAACCTAGCAAAATAATCTTTTTCTTTATTATTCCTCTTGAAAGGAGGAATATAAACTTTCTCAGTTTTAGGTTTAAGAGAAACAGAAACACTTCTGTTATTAACAACAGGTTTGGTACTAGTCAAAATTTCAATTTTAGCTTTAGATTCAACTAACTCTTGTTCCAAGCTTTTCATCTTCTCATCTTGAGAGGAAATTTAATTTCTCAAAAATTCATTCTTTTTATTAGACTCATCCAATATCACAATCAATTCCTCTTTTTCAAGATTAGCCAATTTTAACTCTTCTTTAAATTTCTTAGAAATTTTCAAAGATTTAGATAATTTCTTACGAAGAATTTCACAGACATCAATAAAATCAACAGAAACAACAATGTCATTTTTATTCAAATCATCACAAACATGAGCAGAAAGACACTTTAAATTATCCATGATAACAGGGGCCAAAGATCAACTCTTAGATCAAAAGATTTAAAATAAAAGAGCTACCTGCTCTGATACCACTTGAACAGTTTTTAGACTCCTTAACCTAACCAGATTAACCTAGTTAATTAGCCAAGTGATTAACTTAGTGAAATTATGCAAATCTAAGTTATCACAATCAAACAATCATATCAAAAATATAAAGCAGTGAAAAAATAAATAATACAATGATATGATGACCCAGGAAACCACACGATAAAAATTTAGGGAGGATTTAACCTAGCTATTCTCAAGGTAAACTTGAATCTACTATATGAAAGAATCGAAGTTCATACAAAATGACTTACAAGCTCTCCGCTTGACTTTCCAATGCTACCCACCAGTAGAACTTACTGACACAACCACGTGCAAACTCCGAATCTACAAACTCCTTCTTTCTTGGATTCTCCACCAGTTACAAGCACCCACACTTGTTTTTCTTTAAACTTCAATGGCAACAACTGAGTTGATAATCAAGGTGTAGATAACATCTTCTACTTGAAAACCCTAAGTTTTGTGTAAAGGAAAGCTCATTTAGATCTCACAAGAGATTTACACAAAACAGCAATATGAGCAACAAGAGTTGCCCTAAAAAAAGTGGCTAGGATTTTCTTTATATACTAGAGCAAAAACAGAAAACCTAAAACGTTTAATGAGATAAGGCTGAAATGCAGCAATGCATCTGCAGCCTCTCGATTCCAACTTTACATGAATTACACAACTTTGAGCAAGCCTAAATAAGACTAAACATATTGTTTTGATCATGGTTTGCCAACATTATACATTAGAGTTCTAAATACATTAAATCCTAAATCTTTAGAACCTAACAGTTTCGAGTTTAATTACCTTTATATATATATATATATATATAAAGATTCATCAGCCTCAATACTCTATCACTATTATAATTAAATATTATTTCCCCTTATTCACATTTTTAATCCCAAATTTTCACAACCATAACACACAACTTAGCCTATAGACCCACAACCCAACACAACCAGATGCTGATCTCATAAGGCTTCTCACCAGTGAAGGAACTCATAGTGAATAGGTTGATATGAATGCTCTTAAGGCAGTATCTTTAAGGTCACTACCATTAGAATTTAGTATTACAATGACAATTATAGAAACATGTACATGCAAATATGAAAAAAAAAAAAAAAAACACCAAGATTTCCTTCCTCCAAAGGACCTTAAGCTCTAAACTCCATGAAGTCTCTCCAGCAACAGCTCAAAAATCAATAATAAAAAAAAATCAAAATAATTCTTTTCACCCTTGCTAATTTAAAATTTCTATAAAAAAAAAAAATAATGGTAGAGAAAGAAGAAGACACCTCAATTTGTTGTGAGCCCAATTTTCTTTTATGTATGTAAAACTTGTTCATAGGCTACGGAGGTGAGACATTGTGAGGACTGAGGAGCATGTGCAAAATCATTGTACAATGGAGAAAATGACACCACTATCATACTTCAATGACATAAACGTGACATCGATCATAAATTTTCTATGATATTTCCCTAAGCCAACTAAACATTAACATGATATTACAAAAAATTTATACCAACTCCAATGCATTGAAGAAACAAAAACTATGATTGAACAAACAATCAACTTATTAGTTACACCACATAATAACTAATTTCTAATTTATATGACATTTACTCTATAGTCTATATTTTTCATCCCCTTAATTTTGTATTACATCATTAATTAAACAAAAACATCTTTATATTATCACAACACAACGTCATGTTGTTAGTTTAAAATATTTTTATTATTCTATATAATCTTCTCACATAGTAGATTACATCATTATCAACACATCGTACGGGCCCATTGCAAGTTGATGATAACTGCAAATCAGAAAAGCCCACACAAACCTTTAGTTGTTTGTTTGTTAGAGATTATCTACATGGGAGGGATCTTCAAGAGGGGATGATGGATAGGAGATTGATGAATCTTTAATTTCTTGTCTAGACTCCAAGTTTGACATGGCCCAAAATTTACACATTTTATTTAAAAAATTTGGGCTCAAGTCTTACTCAAGCAAGATTACACTTAGTGTAACTTGAGCTCAAAGGTTCTTGGCAATAAAAAAATTATTAAATATTTGAAAAGCTATCTAGGTAGAAGAATTTTGTCTTCCTAAATTAGGGTAGAAGACCTTATTCAATAGTAAGATGCTCCCAACAATTAATAATGGTTAAGTTTGGTATTGGTGCTGTATAGAATGTTCCATGCACCTTCATATCCAATTGAAGCGATAACACATGATTCATGAGTGATAAGTCAACAAATAGCGTCCATGAAACTATGGTTCCTTCATTATAATCATATTTGCTAGTTCATTCCATACTCTATTTCATTAAAATATCAAAAAAAAAAAAAAATTTATCAACTTTTTTCTTTTCACACACAACAACTATCATTCACTTTCTTTTATTGTCCTCTAGAAATGAAAAGAAATAATAAAAAATTATTTTGCTTAAGCTACTATAACTTGTATATTTGCACAAGCATTATACCAAAATTTCATTTTGCATAATCGGTTCATGATTAGATGTTTGTGATTTTTTGGATTCTTTAGGCTTTATATTATTTTATATGAGCTAGTGCAAATGCTCTAATAGAACTCATGAATTTATTTATTTATTATATTGATTTGACAGTGAAGGTGGGGTATTTAAACCACATACCTTTTACTATAATACCATAAAGTGTTTTTTTTTTTCTTTATTAAGAATGCTTAGAATATCTACTAAATACTAGTTGTTGCATCTTGAACTTCTATGCCCAACTTTCAAGACATTTGTACTTGAAGATGTACCTCTTAGACCAACATGTTTCATATGAAAGTATTAATTAAGTTACAAAACTTTTAGAGAATTTATAAAAGAGAAATGCAACATACACAATATTTTCACTACAAATATAAGGTGGTTTGTTGTTAAAGGTTATAATTTAAACCCCTACTAAAATTAATTTTTTACCACAAAAACCAGCTAGTAACAATCTACCACTTAGGATTTGTTGTAAAAATATATTACGAACATACATTTCTCTTTATTAAATATTTTTAAAATTAGTGGAGGGTAAAAGAACTTACCTGGATATTCATTGGTAAGAGGTTCCTAACAATAATAGAAAAGTTTGGTGTGGGTGCTATGCAAGATGTTCCATGCACCTTCGTGTCCAATTGAAGCCTTGACTCATGACTCAAGTCATGAGTCAACAATTAGCTTCCATGAAGCCAAGGTTCATTCAATTATTTCCATTATTTCAACCCTTTAGACTCAACCCACCTATTCGACTTGATCCGACCCGAAGGTCTACGGACGAATCCGAATGTCCCTACAGGTCGAGTATGGGTCAATTAAATTTAAAATTTGGTTTTTCGGGTCGGTTTCGGGTCTCTGGACTTATAACCTATGTAAATCGACCCGCCCGACCCAGAATTTTTAAAAAGAAAAAACATAGGTGATGGGTCTGAAATTAGGTTAACGCCGGCCCGTTCTACACTAACACTTACATTTTAGTTTCAAAAAAATCTCACTCTCTCTAATCTCTCACTTTCTTTAATCTCTCACTCAAATCCCTAACCCTAGTGCCTAGCCTCCTTGCTGCCGCCATCACCCAGTTAGGCCTTATCGCCGCCCCTAACCCTAACCTCCTTATCGTTGCCCAATCCACCATCGCTGATTCAAACTCCACAAGCCTATTGCCGACGTCGCCCCGTTGTCGTCGCATTCGCGGCCCTTGGTTGAGTCTTAAACTCCACAAGCCTCCTCTGATCTACTTGAAATCTCATCGTGATACTCTGATATGTGCAATTTGATGGTGGGTTAGTAAAAAACTTTTTTGTTTTTTTGTTTTTGTTTTAATTTGTACTGATTTTGTGATGGATGTGTTGCTGGTGGGGGAGGGAGTGGTGGTTTAATCTTCTCTCTTTTTTTCGTTTTAGTTGGTTTGGATTGTAATTTCTTTGTTTTGGTTTTTTTTTTTTTTTTTTTTTAAAGATTGTTCTGGATTTTGATTTTGTTTTAGTCTCATAGATTTAGGGTTTTTGGTTGGATTTTGAGAAGATTTTTTTGGGATTTTTTTTAAGAAGATTGTTTTGGATTTTTTCTTCAAAAAATTGTTCTGGGTTTTGAAATGTTGTTGTGCTTTAGAATTGAGACCTGAAATCACCCGACTGGCTCCAACCCGCTCAAACGATGACTCGCTCTGTCGGGCTCGACCCAAATGCTTAGTCGGTTGCGGGTCCATTTTTTGTTCACCCGATTTGATCGAGTCGGTTGCAGGTCAGACCTAAACCTGATCCGACCCAACTCGTGGACAACCCTATACCATCCATTAAGCTGCAGTTCCCTTCAAAAAAAATCATATCTAATTATTTATTATATATTCTATTTAATTAAAATATCAATTTTTCTTATTTTTTAATTATTTTCTCTTTTCATACATAATTATTATTCACTTTTTTTTGTCATTGAGAAACGTAAAGAAATAATAAAAAATTATCTTGTACAAACTGACTTGTGTATTTGCACAAGCATTATAGCAAAACCTTATTTTGCATAATTGGTTCATGATATGATGTTGGTGATTTTTTGGATTCTTTAGGCTTTATTTTATTTTCTATGAGCTTATGTGAATGCTCTAATTGAACTCATGAATTTATTTATTTTTATTAAATTGATAGTATGGTTGGGTAATTAAAACACATACATTTTGCTATAAATAATAGAAAGTGTAATTTTTTTTTCTTTATTTAAAGAATGATTAGAATATCTACTAAATACTAAACTTTGCATCTGGAATCTCTATGCCCAACTTTCAAGGACTTTGTACTTGAAGATATACCACTTAGACTAATATATTTTATTAGTAAGTATCAATTAAGTTACAAGACTTTTATAGAATTTATTAAAGAGAAATGCTATGTACACAATATTTTTACTACAAATCTTTTATGGTTTGTTGTTATTGGTTTTAATTTAAACTCCTACTAAAATTACTTTTTTTTCCCACCAATAATAATTAGTGATAACCTGCCTATTAGAATTTTTTTGTAAAAGTATTGTGAAAATATTGTGAACATAAATTTCTCTTTATTATTTGAAAGTTAGTGGAGGGTAAAAGAACTTACCTGGATATTCAATGGTAAGAGGCTCCCAACAATAATGGACAAGTTTGGTGTGGGTGCTGTGCAAGATGTTCCATTCATCTTTATATCCAATTGAAGCCATGACTCATGACTCGAGCCATGAGTCAACAAATAGCTTCCACGAAGCTGAGGTTCCATTCCATTGTTTCCATACAAACTTGAAAATAACTTTTGCATGTAGAGTCCTCCCTACCTTTGTTTCTTTCTCACTTGAACATCAATGAAAAATACAACTTGTCATCCCAACCTTCGACATGTTTAATTAAATGGCCACTACCGTGTAAGAAAAATTGATCTAATTCTTCGTTGCTTTCTTACTTTATCTTCATTACTTTCTCACTTTATCTTTATTGCATGTAGTCATACCGTGTAAGAAAAATTGATCAATTTCTTATTAAATTTAATGCACCGAGTAATTATCATTTTTTTTTATAATTATAATTACTATTTAATAAATCCATAAGAAAGAGAGCTTGATGGGCCCAATCACTATTCTTTTTTAGTCCTAAAAGCTATCAGCCTTACAAAATCAGCCCATCTGGCTTATAAAAGTACGTAGCCTATGACAGATAAAATTATTTCATGTAATTCCTTATATTTTTTTCATATTAAGAATGAAATTTGTGACACTTTACTGATTGCACCATTGATTTGCATCTTTTAATAGACTAGTGTATTGCATTGTATTGAAAAATTGGTTTTTATGATTTTTTTTTCATACTTTGGTCTCCTATTCACATTAGCTCACGAAAAAATTTCTATCTATTTTAACAAAAAAAACCTACTTTTTTTATTTTACATATTCGCCTTTCGAAACACCTCTAATCAAATTATCTACTTTACACTATATATTTTTAAAATATTAATTTTTCTTGATTTTTTTAGTAGTTTCTCTTTCTTCACAAATAACAATCACCATCTACTTTCTTCCTTTATCCTTGGCATACGAAAAGAAAGAATAAAAAGCTAAATATAATATGAATAGCGCTAATGTAAATTTACATGAATATTGTAGCAATAATGTTTTTTTACACAATTTTTCATGATCTGATGTGAGTGAATTTTGGACTTGGTTGGCTAAAATGTGATAAATTTTCTATTATAAAAGCACTAATGCGAGTGCTTTGAGACTCTAAATCCTGATTTCCTCTCTACATGAGAGTGACACATGACATCTTACTATTGTTGGTTGAATGAAGTTTGTATCCAAATTTTGTCCTATGACTAATGTGGGGCCAGTTAGTTAAAAAGGTATAGTAATCCTCAGAAGTGGGCTTGGGGCCCAATGACCCAATCCGAGGATACTTAGTCATCCGAGGACAGCCTAGAAAAGTTTTGTTATTGCTAAATAGGTAATATAGGAGAAACGAGTGAATATTGTATACAGCGGCATAACACACGTCCGAGGACACCAAAGTCCGAGGTGAGTGTAACTTTCATGTTAGTGGGGAGACTCCGCCAAGTTGTATCTGAACTGGAAATTTGATATAACTTAAGGAGGCGTCGGGGAAGGTAGCAAATATCTTCTAAGGCCATCACCTCCACATTAAATGCTTTCCAGCTAACACTCTGGCCGCATTAATGTGGAGGTGATACTTGAACAGTAACTAAGCAGCTTTATGGCCACTGAGCTGAAAGTTCTGGTAGGTGCTGGATGGGACAGAAAGGAGCTCCCAAGATAAGAACTACACGTGTACGATGGAAACAGGGGGAAAACAGAGTATATAACATAGGAACAAAGGAAATAAAGAGGACTTTTGGAGAAAAAAGAAAAAGAGAAAGAGGGAGACTGACTGAAAGAGAGCTGAGGAGAGTTTTTTCTCAAGAGATAAACCCAAAGTATCCCTTGTTATTTGATGAGTAGAACCTTTCCTGTCAAACAGTCCTAGTTCTTGAACCCATACTCTAAAAATTTATTGTTTGGGCTTGTTGGGCTGAAAACCCCTTCATTCTCAAGGTCAATCCAAATTGAGTCCCTACAATTGGCGCCGTCTGTGGGGAGAACTTGATCTGTTGAGAAGGAAGGGCAGGTGTGATACTCACGATGGAAGAGGGAGTACCGCAACAACCGTTTACGGGCCCGCAACAGGCGGATGCTAATCAGCACCAGGCAGAGTTTAGGGGCTCTCAGCACAGTAATCCGTTGGCAGACCACGAACACGAGGGGGATCATAAGGGGAGTACCCGAACGACCCATGCAGATAGAAGCCGCTCTCGGTGGAAAGGCCATGCTGCCCCTGTAAAGAGCGGAGGGAATTTGCAGCGTGAGATTAACAAGTTGAAGAGGGAGTTGCGCTATGAACGATGAAGGCGTAAGGTTCATAACTCTAAACACTCCTCTGAGGAGTCGGATGATACTAGTTATAGGCAGAGGTCGAGAACTCCCCCCAGCGAGTCTTTTTCGTGTGAGGAAGAGTACCACCATAGGCGAAGAAGTAAGAGTCCGACTCGCCAGGGTCAAGGGAATGATGCCTTAAACAAGGCTTTGAATCAGGTCTCTAAGTCGCCTTTCACGCGACATATTGAAGACGCTAGTCTTCCTCGGCGATTCCACCAGCCTGTGTTCACCATTTATAATGGTCGAACAGACCCAGTGGAACATGTTAGCCACTACAGCCAGAGAATGGCTATTCATGCCAGGGATGAAGCCTTGATGTGCAAGGTTTTCCCGTCTAGTTTGGGCCCAGTGGCGATGAGATGGTTTAATGGTTTGAGAACTAATACTATTGACTCTTTTGAAAAGCTCACCCAGGCCTTTGGTGCTCGTTTTATTACATGTAGAAGGGTTGTTCAACCCTTGGGGTCGCTACTATCCATGTCTATGCGAGAAGGGGAAACCCTAAAAGCCTACTCAGACAGATACTGGGAAATGTTCAACGAGGTTGATGGGGCTCACGATGACGTGGCTATGAACACTTTTAAGGAAGGTCTTCCAACCGAGCACGGTCTGAGGAAGTCTCTGACTGGCAAGCCTGTTACTAGTGTACGTCAGCTTATGGATCGGATAGACAAATATAGAAGAGTAGAGGAAGATCAGATGCAAGGCAGAGGAAAGTCTAAAGCAATAACTCAAGAGAGGAGGGATTTCAGGTCGGACCGGTATAACAACAACCGACCTCGGAGGGACTTTGGGGGGCAGTCAGGGCCTGCTAGCTCCCAGGTGGTTAGCGCAGTGTTCCGAGAGCCAGTGCAGCGAGTTCTGGAGAAGATAAAGGACGAGCCGTTCTTTAGGTGGCCCAATAAGATGGCGGGAGATCCTGCAAAGCGTAATCGTAATCTTTACTGCCAGTACCATTAAGACCACGGGCATATCACCGAGGATTGTAACAATCTGTGGGATCACTTAGAGCAGTTGGTGCAAGAGGGAAAGTTGACCCAATTTCTGCATCACCCCAGTGGCCGAGGAGGTCACGCCGGTTCGGCGTTTCAGGGGGATGCTTCAAGGGGACCTCCTTTGGGCATGATAAACGTCATATTCGCTGCCCCGGGGAGAACAGGATCTTGCCCTTCCAGGGTAATGTCCGTGTCTCAGTGCTCAGAGGGGGGCTCCAGTTCGAGGCCGAAGAGAGCCAAACCGGGCACCTCGTTGGTATTAGGCTTCTCAGAAGAGGATAAGAGAGGAACCATGCAGCCGCATGATGATGCTTTGGTGGTTACGATTAGGATCGGAGGGTATGACGTTAAGAGGGTGATGGTTGATGATGGAAGTGCCGCCGCCCTGATTTATTCAGAGGGCTGGATCTGAAACCTGAAGACCTGACAACATATAGCTCCCCACTGGTGGGCTTCGAAGGCAAATCGGTCACCCCGTTCGGAATGGTTAGATTACCCGTGCAGACTGGTTCAGATATGGTGGAGGTGGATTTTATTGTGGTGGATGCCTTTTCTCCGTATACGGCTATTTTGGGAAGACTGTGGTTGCATGCTTTGGGGGCTGTTTCTTCCACTCTTCATCAGAAAGTGAAGTATCCCTCAGGGGGCGAGGTTTCAGAGATTTTGGGAAACCAGAACATGGCTAGGCAGTGTATGATAATGGCTATTCAACATCGGCCAGAGATAAGCACCTCGGTTGCAACCGAGGGTGATTTATAGCAATCAAGGGTTCAGGGAGCCCAAGTTGGCGCGTCCCCAGAGGAGATGAGGTGTGAAGATTTGGAAAGGGTGAACGTTGGTGATGATCCAGAGAAGTATTTTCAGGTTGGGGCTCAGTTGCCTTTGTTAGAGAAAGAACAGTTGATCGAGGTTCTTAGAAGAAACGTTGATGTGTTTGCATGGAGCGCCTATGAAGCCCCTGGAGTGGATCCGGAGTTCATCTATCATCATCTGAATGTCAACCCCTCATGTATTCCAAAGAAACAACCACCTCGACGTCCGTCCAAGGTACACGTCGAAGCTATTAAAGACGAGGTGACCAAGTTGAAGCAGGCTGGGGCAATCAAGGAGGTATTTTATCCTCAGTGGTTAGTCAATACAGTTGTAGTGAAAAAGAAAAATGGAAAGTGGCATGTGTGTGTTGATTTTACAGACCTTAACAGAGCGTGCCCGAAGGACCCTTTTCCTATGCTCCGTATAGATCAGCTGGTGGACGCTACAGTGGGCCATCCTCGGATGAGTTTCTTAGACGCCTTTCAAGGCTATCATCAGATCCCACTCGCATTGGATGACCAGGAGAAGACCGCTTTTCTCACTCCCACTGGAAATTACCACTATAAGGTAACGCCCTTTGGTTTGAAGAACGCAGGGTCTACCTACCAGAGAATGATGACGAAAATGTTTGAGCAGCAGTTGGGCTGGAACATTGAGATTTATATTGATGATATGGTCGTAAAGAGTAAGGTAGTGGCTGAGCATGTGGCGGACCTTGACCACACTTTTGAGATATTAAGGAGGCATAAATTGCGGCTGAATGCATCCAAATGCTCGTTTGGGGTAAGTTCAGGTAAGTTCCTGGGTTACATGGTGACCCATAGGGGAATTGAAGTCAACCCCGACCAGATTAGAGCCATAGCTAACTTGCAACCACCTCGGAATCCCAAGGAGGTCCAGAGACTGACCGGGATGACCGCCGCATTGAATAGATTCATATCCAGATCGGCGGATAGGTGCAGGCCTTTTTTCTTGCTGCTCCACAAGTGGAAAGGATATGAATGGACTGAGGAGTGCGACTTAGCATTTCAGCAGCTGAAGGAGTATCTATCTCGGCCACCCATCATGTCTAGCCCCAAGGTAGACGAAGTTCTCTTTTCCTACCTGGCGATCACCACTTATGCGATTAGTTTTGTTCTGATACGAGTGGACAATGGAGTACAACGACCGGTCTATTATGTGAGCAAGTCTCTTCACGAAGCTGAAATACGCTACCTGCCATTGGAAAAGGCCATTTTAGCAGTGGTGCACGCCACCAGAAAACTTCCCCATTATTTTCAGGCGCATACAGTGGTTGTCCTGACTCAATATCCGATCAAAGCAGTACTTCGAAGCGCAGACTATACTGGTAGGGTTGCCAAGTGGGGCACAATTTTAGGAGCTTTTGATGTCAAGTATATGCCCCGCACTTCCGTGAAGGGTCAGGTGCTCGCCGATCTAGTGGCTGAGTTTGCTGAAGGTCCTGAAGAGACAGAGACAGGCCCAGGTGGCATGGATGAAAAATCGGTTGGCCTCATTTCCGCGCAACCTGTCTTACCCTGGACAGTGTATGTGGATGGGGCAGCAAATCAGCGGGGGTCTAGAATAGGACTGGTATTGATATCTCTTGAGGAAGTCATCATTGAGAAGTCTCTTAGGCTGGGATTCTCAGCTACTAATAACGAAGCGGAGTATGAAGCCTTACTAACAGGAATGGCAATGGTCGACAAGCTGGGTGGAAGGGCTGTGGAAATCTTCTCGGACTCGGGGCTTGTGGTGGACCAGGTCAGAGGGGAACTGGAGGCTCGAGATACAAGAATGCAAGAATACTTGAGCCAGGTTAGGCGTATACAAGTTAAGTTTGAATTTTTTAAAATAACCCATGTCCCTAGGAGTGGAAATGCCCATGCAGATTCTTTGGCTACTCTTGCCACTTCCTCGGCTCAAAACTTACCTCGGATGATCACAATCGAGGAATTGGGCACCCCTGCCCGAGGAACAACAGAACCGCTACAAGTCAATCAAGTCAATTCAGCGCGTAGTTGGATGGATCCTATAATACTATTCCTTGAGAAGGATACACTGCCCGAGGACAAGTCAGAGGCAGAAAAGATACGGAGGAAGGCTCCCCGATTTTGGCTATCCGAGGACAAGAAGTTGTATAAACGCTCTTACTCTGGGCCTTATCTGCTCTGTGTACGCCCTGAAGCATCTAAGGATCTGCTAGAAGAACTACATGAAGGAATTTGTGGCAGTCATACTGGAGGAAGGTCTTTGTCTCATAGGGCGATCACCCAAGGGTACTGGTGGCCAGGCATGCAAAAGGAAGCACAGGAATATGTGAGGAAATGTGATCAATACCAACGGTTCGCACCAAATATTCATCAGCCTGGAGGCCTTCTCAATCCTCTTTCTAGTCCTTGGCCTTTCGCTCAGTGGGGCTTGGATATCGTTGGCCCTTTCCCTAGAGCCGTAGGAAATAAGAAGTACCTGCTGGTTGGCATGGATTATTTCACGAAGTGAGTTGAAGCTGAGCCTCTGGCTAACATCAGGGATGCTGACGTCAAAAGATTCTTGTTAAGGAATATCATTACTCGATTTGGGGTTCCTCAAACTCTCATCTCGGACAACGGGCTGCAATTTGATAGCAAGGCTTTCAGAAGGTATTGTTCCAACTTGGGGATAAAAAATAGGTATTCCACCCCAGCCTATCCACAGGGAAATGGACAGGCCGAAGCTGTCAATAAAGTCATAGTGGGCGGACTTAAGAAAAGGTTAGATGATGCAAAAGGAAGATGGGTGGAAGAACTTCCGCATGTTCTCTAGGCGTATAGGATGACGCCCCGATGATCAACAGGGGAAACCCCATTCTCAATGACGTACGGAGCTGAGGCGGTGATTCCTATTGAAACTGGTTTCCCAATATTGAAAACCAGTAAATTCACCCCGGATGGGAATGACGAGCGACGAGAAAAAGCTATGGTTCAGTTAGCGTACTACCAGCACAAGCTGAAGCAGGGTTATGATGCGAACGTCAGACTGAGGCCGTTAGCTCCGGGAGACTTAGTGTTGAGGAAAGTCTTGGGAAATACCAAAAACCCAGCCTGGGGAAAGTTGGGGCCCAATTGGGAAGGGTCATATATTATTACATCTGTTGCGGGGATAGGGGCTTACTATTTAAAAGATTTAGATGAAAAAACCATACTCCATCCCTGGAATGTAAGCAATTTGAGAAGGTATTATTATTAACAAGTTATGTTTTACTTTCCTTTATAATTTATCTTGCTCCCGCAATATGTGTTTCTAGAATGAATTGAAGTATTAAACAGAAACTAAGTCATGTCAGGTCCTCGGACCACAACTTAGTGGAAATTAATACACTATGAATTGAAGTATTAAACAGAAACTAAGTCATGTCAGGTCCTCGGACCACAACTTAGTGGAAATTAGTACACTATGAATTGAAGTATTAAACAGAAACTAAGTCATGTCAGGTCCTCGGACCACAACTTAGTGGAAATTAGTACACTATGAATTGAAGTATTAAACAAAAACTAAGTCATGTCAGGTCCTCGGACCACAACTTAGTAGAAATTAATACACTATGAATTGAAGTATTAAACAGAAATTAAGTCATGTCAGGTCCTCGGACCACAACTTAGTAGAAATTAATACACTATGAATTGAAGTACTGAACAGAAACTAAGTCATGTCAGGTCCTCGGACCACAACTTAGTGGAAATCATTACGCTATGAATGTAAGTATTAAACTGAAACTAAGCTATAACAAACTAGTTAGATATTGAACTTCCTTGGAATCAAGGTCTTCTAAAAAGGGGGTTCGTGTGACTGGAGATACATATCGAAGTAAAGGCTAAGTGGAAATCATTACGCTATGAATGTAAGTATTAAACTGAAACTAAGCTATAACAAACTAGTTAGATATTGAACTTCCTTGGAATCAAGGTCTTCTAAAAAGGGGGTTCGTGTGACTGGATATACATATCGAAGTAAAGGCTATGAGCATCACTTAAAGCATTTCGAGGGGATTAGTACCCCTCTGGATGAAATGTAAAAATGCTATCCTAGGTAAGTGTAATTTCCTAATGAATGTTACAGGGAGCCTTTATAAAGCCGCGAAGGTCACTGTTATAGCCTGCTTTGAGTTTTCAATAATTGAATATAAAGTTATGATTCTTTCCTATCATGTCAACTTTTATCCTTTTTTACAGTTCGAGATTGTAAGAAAAGTAGATAAACAAATGTAAGTAATAAAGAACGATCATACATGAAATTATACAGATAATGAACGAAACCCCAGATGTCTCTTATATCTTGCCGAAAAGAAAGGAGATAAAAAAGGCACTAAAAGGAATTTAACTACAAGCAACTATTTAGTTAACTTTATTTGGAGCTTGGGAGGGGCTTTGCCAGCTACCTCATGAGGAACATCCTTTTCCTGCACCGTGGAAATGTCTCCAGCAGGTAGGGTAGTTGAGGCTAAGGCCTGTTCGAAAGTGCGAGAGGCCGTTTGTCTTTGAGCCCTGCTACTTCTTTGGCCGAGGAGAGCTCCTTTGCTTTTCCAGGCACTAGTAATTGCTCCTGCTGACCGAGTGTGGGAGAAGCCTGAGTCTGAACTTCCTCGGGTGGCTCAGCAACAATAGCAGATACCTCCCCTATGGGGGTAGAGGGAGTAGAGGCCCGAATAGCTGGGGGGAAGTAGATATTTTCAGGTTTCCTCAACTCTGAGGAAGATCCAACTCCAGCTTGGTCGAGGGCCTCTTGCCAAGTCAAGGCACAGTATTCCCGGCACACGACGGGCACCTCAGCTCGGAAATTCTCCTCTGTCTCGGCAACGCCCACATTGTAACCCTGCTGCTCAGCGGCGACTTTTCCTTTTTCAGCCTCGGCTTTGGCTTTCTCAGCCTGATCTCTGAGTTTCTGGACTTCTTCCAGTTGTTTCTGCAGGGTCAGCACCTGTTCCTTAGAGGTTGCCAGCTGGGCGTTGGCATCACGCAGAAGCCGCCCTTGGTCTTCGGCTTGTCTTTGGAACCCCTCTAGAGCCGAATCAGCACTTTTTCGAGCCTCTTCTTCAGCTGCTAACTTCTTCTTTAGCTGTGCAATGTTTTGCTCGGAAGCATTCAGTGTGCGTACAGCTGATATCTTTTTCTTCTTCTCCTCGTCTATTTGACCGTAGTAGGATTTGGCTATCTCCTCCAGCCTGAAGGTGGCTTGAACGGCCTAGAGAAAAAAGGAGTTAGAAATATGCAACCACAAAAAAAAAAAAAAAAAAAAAATATANTTTTTGTTTTAATTTGTACTGATTTTGTGATGGATGTGTTGCTGGTGGGGGAGGGAGTGGTGGTTTAATCTTCTCTCTTTTTTTCGTTTTAGTTGGTTTGGATTGTAATTTCTTTGTTTTGGTTTTTTTTTTTTTTTTTTAAAAGGTTGTTCTGGATTTTGATTTTGTTTTAGTCTCATAGATCTAGGGTTTTTGGTTGGATTTTGAGAAGATTTTTTTGGGATTTTTTTTTTAAGAAGATTGTTTTGGATTTTTTCTTCAAAAAATTGTTCTGGGTTTTGAAATGTTGTTGTGCTTGAGAATTGAGACCTGAAATCACCCGACTGGCTCCAACCCGCTCAAACGATGACTCGCTCTGTCGGGCTCGACCCAAATGCTCAGTCGGTTGCGGGTCCATTTTTTGTTCACCCGATTCGATTGAGTCGGTTGCAGGTCAGACCTAAACCTGATCTGACCCAACTCATGGACAACCCTATACCATCCATTAAGTTGCAGTTCCCTTCAAAAAAACCATATCTAATTATTTATTATATATTCTATTTAATTAAAATATCAATTTTTCTTATTTTTTAATTATTTTCTCTTTTCACACATAATTATTATTCACTTTTTTTTGTCATTGAGAAACGTAAAGAAATAATAAAAAATTATCTTGTACAAACTGACTTGTGTATTTGCACAAGCATTATAGCAAAACCTTATTTTGCATAATTGGTTCATGATATAATGTTGGTGATTTTTTGGATTCTTTAGGCTTTATTTTATTTTCTATGAGCTTATGTGAATGCTCTAATTGAATTCATGAATTTATTTATTTTTATTAAATTGATAGTATGGTTGGGTAATTAAAACACATACATTTTGCTATAAATAATAGAAAGTGTAATTTTTTTTTTCTTTATTTAAAGAATGATTAGAATATCTACTAAATACTAAACGTTGCATCTGGAATCTCTATGCCCAACTTTCAAGGACTTTGTACTTGAAGATATACCACTTAGACTAATATATTCTATCAATAAGTATCAATTAAATTACAAGACTTTTATAGAATTTATTAAAGAGAAATGCTATGTACACAATATTTTTACTACAAATCTTTTATGGTTTGTTGTTATTGGTTTTAATTTAAACTCCTACTAAAATTACTTTTTTTTTCCCAACAATAATAATTAGTGATAACCTGCCTATTAGAATTTGTTGTAAAAGTATTGTGAAAATATTGTGAACAAAAATTTCTCTTTATTATTTGAAAAGTTAGTGGAGGGTAAAAGAACTTACCTGGATATTCAATGGTAAGAGGCTCCCAACAATAATAGACAAGTTTGGTGTGGGTGTTGTGCAAGATGTTCCATTCATCTTTATATCCAATTGAAGCCATGACTCATGACTTGAGCCATGAGTCAACAAACAGCTTCCACGAAGCTAACGTTCCATTCCATTATTTCCATACAAACTTGAAAATAACTTTTGCATGTAGAGTCCTCCCTACTTTTGTTTCTTTCTCACTTGAACATCTATGAAAAATACAACTTGTCATCCCAACCTTTAACATGTTTAATTAAATGGCCACTACCGTGTAAGAAAAATTGATCTAATTCTTCGTTGCTTTCTTACTTTATCTTCATTACTTTCTCACTTTATCTTTATTGCATGTAGTCATACCGTGTAAGAAAAATTGATCAATTTCTTATTAAATTTAATGCACCGAGTAATTATCCTTTTTTTTTTTTTTTTTTATAATTATAATTACTATTTAATAAATCCATAAGAAAGAGAGCTTGATGGGCCCAATCACTATTCTTTTTCAGTCCTAAAAGCTATTAACCTTATAAAATTAGCCCATCTGGCTTATAAAAGTACGTAGCCTATGACAGATAAAATTATTTCATGTAATTCCTTATATTTTTTTTCATATTAAGAATGAAATTTGTGACACTTTACTGATTGCACCATTGATTTGCATCTTTTAATAGACTAGTGTATTGCATTGTATTGAAAAATTGGTTTTTATGATTTTTTTTTCATACTTTGGTCTCCTATTCACATTAGCTCACGAAAAAATTTCTATCTATTTTAACAAAAAAAAACCTACTTTTTTTATTTTACATATTCGCCTTTCGAAACACCTCTAATCAAATTATCTACTTTACACTATATTTTTTTAAAATATTAATTTTTCTTGATTTTTTTAGTAGTTTCTCTTTCTTCACAAATAACAACCACCATCTACTTTCTTCCTTTATCCTTGGCATACGAAAAGAAAGAATAAAAAGCTAAATATAATATGAATAGCGCTAATGTAAATTTACATGAATATTGTAGCAATAATGTATTTTTACACAATTTTTCATGATCTGATGTGAGTGAATTTTGGACTTGGTTGGCTAAAATGTGATAAATTTTCTATTATAAAAGCACTAATGTGAGTGCTTTGAGACTCTAAATCCTAATTTCCTCTCTACATGAGAGTGACACATGACATCTTACTATTGTTGGTTGAATGAAGTTTGTATCCAAATTTTGTCCTATGACTAACATTATACGTTGATGATTTTATTAAACACCATGTATTGAGTTGAAAGAATTTTCCTTCAAACTAATTGAAGGTAAACTTTTTTTCTTTACTATTTTGGGTGTTACATGCCTTTTTTTGGAGATAAAATATGTTTTGATGTTATGGCATGAGACTTTATCTATTGCCTTAAGATTTTTTGTAGACTACTCATAGAACCATTACAGACCCATACAATAGGTGGAAATATATAATTATTTTGTGATAATGGTATAATGTCTAATTTTTTCTCTGAAATTTGTTGAAGAAAATTTGTTCCCTCTAAAAATGAAACACTTTCTTTAAGTCTTTTTCATTGCTATATTTCTACAAATATAACATTCTATTATTTTATATTTGGGTGCGTTTGATTGATTTTTTTTAAAGGTGGTCCATATTCTTTTAACTACTATTATAGTGCGTTAAGTTTTCCTAATTTGTTTTTTTTAGAACTAAACTTTCTAAGTTTCAAATATATTATACAAATTTCTTCTTCTCTTAAGGAGATTATCATGATAATCAAAACTCACCCCAAAATAATAATATTATCTTATCCAAAATTAAAATTAAACTAAAGGCATTGAAGATAGACAATATAATAATTTATTACTCACACAATTTATAGGTACATATAAATATATAACCATGTATATTTAATTTGAATATAAATTCAAATCTCCACTTTCAAAATAACTAAATATTAATCCAAACTAAAATCGACATAAATTATAAGAGGGAAAAGGGGGAGTTGTGATGGAGACTTAAAAAATACAACACAAAACGTATCAACACAAAGTAGAATTATAAATAATAAATAAATAACATTTCATCAACTTGAGGGTTAAGTCTATAGTTAGTAAAATACGGTATGCAAATATTATGGTAAACATACAAATGTGTATAATTTGGTATCTTTCAATAAAAGTGTGTATAAAAAATTCAGCATAAAAATACGGAAACGGAAAAATAAATAATTCATGTATAGTATGGGTATTAAACGTTTATTTTTTAAAAGTTTGTGTAAAAAATACGAAAATATTTATCATATAAATACAGTGTGTGCATGTGTGTATATATATATATATATATATAAATACATGCATACATACTCAGTTACTCACTTACAGTTTTTATTGTGGTGTACTAGTGAGGGGATGAAGCATGGCAATAGGTTGTGGTAGCTTTTGTGTTTGACTTTTTGTGGTGGGTTCCAGTTAGCTCAACTGGTAAAGTCTCTGATAGTTGTATAAGAGATCTAGGGTTCAATCTCGGCCTATATAAAAAACTGATTGGTGTGGTAGCTTTTGTGTTTGACTTTTTGTGGTGGGTTCCAGTTAGCTCAACTGGTAAAGTCTCTGATAGTTGTATAAGAGATTTAGGGTTCAATCTCGGCCTATACAAAAAACTGATTGGTGTCTTGATTTGATGATAAAGAGCTATCATTAGGAGTGGACGCCATAGGTTGAAACTTTCTTAAAAAAAAAAAAACTTTTTGTGAGTTTCACAATTTAATAAAGAGTAATGCTAAATGCACAAACAATTTTACAACATTTTTGTAAACTATTGATGTGAGATTGTGATAAATTCTTACGGGTTCCCATTTGGGCATGCTACTAATATCATATTTTTATATAATAATAACTACTTGTAGTTTGTAAAAAAGTTTATAAAATAATTTATAGCATTAGCATTTTTCTTTAATAAAATGAAGAATAATTTTCACAATAATTTAATAATAAAAATTAAATGTCAAGCTATTAATGGTAAATAAAAAAGTGATATAACTTATGAATTCTAAATAGAAATCAGTAATGATTTATCGTTTAGATTTTATTGTAAAATTGTTATGAAAATATTGTTTATTATAACACTGTTTTAAAATAATAATAATAATAATAATCATAATAAAAAGTTAAAGTTGATTCTTTGTGTTTGACTTTGAGCGCATTGCGTTTTATTTAAGATTATTTTAATCTTTTATGTGCGTAGTTTCTCACTTTCAGTCTTTGACAGCAATCCCTGTTTATCGTTTTTCAACCTTCACGAGAAGTATACTTTTACGTACAAGAAGTTATGTAGTAAGAAACAATAAAAAATTCAGCAAAAGCAAAAGAAATTAAAAAAGTTTTTCCCAAAAAGAGTACTCACTTTTTTTATTTTTAAAGGTCAAGGACCGAGTTAAGAAGATAGAAATCTTTCAAAGGCTCCGTTTATTTTACACAAAAAGTTAGTTTTTTCTAAATAGCCACGTCAATTTATTTATTATTCACACTTTTTAATTAAAATAATATATATTTTTTTTAACTTTTCCTATCATTTTCTACCTACCCTGCCTAATCTGCAGTGATAAAGATGTTTGTGTATGAATGCGCATTGTCAAAAATAAAAAGAAAATTCCCACTTTCTCTCTCTCTCTGAAAATTGCAAGACGCATTCTATTAAGTCATGAGTCAACTCACACTCTATAGTCATGGGTCACTCCTTATAGCCACTATATTATTATAAAAAAAATGAGCAAATTCCATTAACAGCAGGTTTGGACAACAACATTCCATTGATAGCAATAGCAAGAGTGGTAAATAATTTATCCACCACAAGAATCAAAACCCACAAGCACGGTCTCCACCAGCACCAATCTCCACCAGCACCAATCTTCCTTTTCCTCTCATGGTCAAATAATTTATCCACCAGCACCAATCTCCCCCACAAGAATCAAAACCCACAAGCACGGTCTCCGTCGACCCACAAGCACCGATCTCCAGCGCCAGCACCGATCCACAAGCATTTAGACCCATTCCCGTCGACCCACAAGCACCAATCTCCGCTGCTAACACCGATTCACAAGCATCTAGACCCATTTCTTATTTCATATCGTAGTGAGCACTACTTCTCTTTTTACCTATCAATTCCATATTTCTAGTTTGATTTTTTTTCTCTCTGAGATTCAATTCTAGTACATTTGTTGTAAATCATCATTCTTTCGTCAAATTTCCCAATCAAACGTACGTACTCAAAACCTTTCAACTTTAGTGCCCACAACTCATCCGTGAATCTCCACTCGAATTACAAGCTTTCATTCATCTCTTATCATTCCAGTTAATTTCGTCACATCTTTGATCCTTCTTACCTTCTGCTCTTCTTTTTTCATCTTTTCAATCTTCAGTCAACAGATCATATCAATGGTTGTCTTGACCGAGGAAGGAGCCTCTTCTTCTTCTTCTTCTGCCCACCGATGGCACTATGATGTCTTCTTGAGTTTTCGAGGTGAAGATACTCGTAATAATTTTACAAGCCATTTATATAAGGCTTTGTGTGACAAGGGTATTAACACCTTCATCGATAATGACCTTCAGAGGGGAGAAGAAATTTCAATGGAACTTCTTAAAGCCATTGAATCATCAATGATTTCGATTGTTGTATTTTCTAAAAATTTTGCATCTTCTACTTGGTGCTTGGATGAACTTGTCAAGATTTTTGAGTGTAGGAGTAATGGCCAATTGGTTCTACCAATTTTTTACAAAGTGAACCCATCAGAAATACGTAAACAAGATGGAGAGTTTGGGATTGCACTAGCTAAACATGAAGAAAAATTCAAAGATGACAGAGAAAAGGTTCAGAGGTGGAGGAAAACTTTAACTGAAGCAGCTAATTTGTCTGGATTTCCTTACAATGATGGGTATGTATTTAATTAATGACTATTCTGGTGTGCTTTTATTAGTTACATACTTTTATTGTTTCTCTATTTATAAATTATGTTATCATTGCCGGCATTGAAGATGGGGGTGATGGTGGTGGTAGTGGAGTGAGAGGGTAGGGACGATGAAGGTGAATGGGAAGGTTTTTTTTTTTTTTAAAACTGGGTTGATGCCTAGGATCTTAGTCAATAAATTATCATATGGCATAATACTATTAGATGAGAAGATCACTAGGTATTGTTGATGAGGTCTTCCAAGAGGACTAAATAATTTCTTTATATTCTAAATACTAACTAATGTAGTTAAGCTATAAAGGTCAATAGTAGAATTAGAACAATTTTAACTTGGATAATCTTATCAATTATGACAACTCCGTGTTGTTATATTATTGGTTATAAGCTTTTAATGGTTTTGTTAATGACTGCTAATAAATTATGAAAGTATTGTTTCTATCATATTTTATTAGTTTTTGAGAAAGTATAATTATTATCACATGCACCTTCCTTTCTTGCCAAACTTTGGCATTTGCACTTACTGTTCCCAGTTCCCACCCCATTAACCCATTACTATGGTCGTGATGGCTTATACCAATAATTCATCACTAAGTACACTTCCTTTCAGCACCAGAAATTGGTCATCACTATTGAGGTCTTTTTGCTTCTCTTCTAAAGGATAACGTCTTTTGCCTAAAAAGCTATTCAGACCTTTTAGCAGTTTGCTTGTAATTAAGGGGTGACAGCCATTAATCAATATAAGCACTAAAAAAAAAATCCTAAAATGAGCACCAAAAATTCCACCAATATGACACCCCTCTTCAAATTGCTTTTAGTTTTACCTTTTAATTTTTAAGATGACCTATTAATTGCCTTAATGAATACAAACTTTAAAAGGAGTATATCATTATTTACAAATTACAATTATCTGTCCTATAATATAATTACAGGAAGCCTTATGCATTTGTGATGAATAGGCTGTGAGTTTTTTTGTGCTTTAGTACAGACTATTAGTCTTGCTTTTCTTTTATGATTTCGGTTGCACCTTTTCTTTAAATTCGCTTCCATTACGGTTCACTTTCTCTTCCTCAACTAAACTATTGTTAACACTACAAATAAAAAATAATAAATAAAACAAAACTGTTGCCCTCAAATCTCCAACCCAAAGATGCCTTTTATACCTCTTTATCTTATCCACCACTAATTATATTGTTTCCATCCCAATTTTCAATTTTTCACAACTTTATCTCTCTTTTTCTCTCACACATTAATTATTCATTTAAGCTTTTCAATGTTGTATCTACATTCTACCCATGAACATTCTAAATACAATCCACCCCATCATCCACAACAAACCATTTTGGTTTGGTAGTGATTGTTCTCCACAAAATTACAATCACCATTTTGAGAAGACATGGATTGTGTTTTTCATAGAATTTTGAAGTTAAGTCAGCAATATGATGATCTAATCTTTTTTTTCTTTTTCTTTTTTAATTCTTGCATCCAGTATTTGTAAATTGTTTCTGTTGTTTTCTTTCTCTCATTATCCAATGTATTGACTTGTGTAATTGTTAACTAACTTTTGATTGTTAGAGCTGCTTTATTTGGCCATCATTGTTGTTGAATTTCTCATTGTTAACTGACTTAAATTTGTTAAAATAAAAAAAAAAAACTTTGGTGTTTCTTTTTATTTTGGACAAAATGGTGGATTTATAAATATTTGTAGAGCAATATTGATATCATAGTAGTCTCAAAATCTTTAGTGTTACAGCTTGCAATTTTGTTATTGTTGCATCCCAGTCTCAAAACCCTCCATCAGATTTCTTGCTTCTCTTAGCTTTCTTGGTAAGCTAAGGTGAAATACTTAGCACATGTGCTCCTGTAATAGGTATTTGATAGTCACCGATAAAGAACCTATGGTGATATACTTAACATAAGGTCCTAAAATGGGTATTTGGTAGTCACAGATAAAGTAGTGATTTTCGGTACAATTGCTTAAATATTTGCATATCTAAGTATTTTATGATACTCTTTAGTATTATTGGAGTGTTGTATATCTTTTATGGACTATCTTCTTAAGAGCTTGAACTAAATTAAAAAAAAAAATGGAAAACAAATCAACTTATATTGGCTGTAAAACCTGCTATTTAAATGTCAATTTGTTATTATAAATATTAGAATTATTTTATTTTCCTTTGGGATGTACGAGACAAATGCAATCCAAGCAGTTATGCATGCAACATTGGAATATAAATCCTCTAACTAACTCTTTTTTTTTTTTTTTTCCATTTTTTGTTCCAACAAACACAACTGGCCATGTATTCACTTGACTTTCCTTATAAAATAGACAAAGTTAAAAATGAAAAAAAAATCTAACACATGGCAATTCAAACGGATAGAGGAACTCAAGATGTTTCGAAGGGAAGGAGCGGTGTACTTCAGATCTTAAATCTCTTCTTCTTCATACCTTGCTAGAGTGGAGTTCTTCCTTTAATCTTTTCCCTTGTTCTAATTTTTTAGAAATGCTTGATCTTTGTAATTTTTGTGTTTGATGTACTGTTTTACTTGTTCACCCCGTGTACCTAGGCTTCATTTTGATACAATTCCGTTATTTATCATATATATATATATATATATATATTCATAAGACATTTGAATGTATAAATTTAAAACTTAAAAATTTTCCGTGAATCACATTGGTTAATCACTAGTATCATTTATAATAGATGGAGGAAGTTACAAAAGATGATATGTGTCATTGTTTTATGCATTGTTAAAGAGATACGTGTCACTGTTATGTGTATCTACCAATTGTAGGGACCCAAATTTTATATCATGTATTATGTACAAATAGATAGATGCTAGAAATAGAATAATTTTAATTCACATGATGCTATATATTCAAACAATTAAAAATGAAAAAAAAAAAATCTAACACGTGGCAATTCAAACAGATAGAGCATTTATATTTGTAATATAGAATATAATTTCATATGACATTTGAATGTATAAATTTAAAACTTAAAACTTTTTCCGTGCATCGCATTGGTTAATCAATAGTATCATATATAATAGATGGAGGAAGTTACAAAAGATGATATGTGTCATTGTTTTTTGCATTGTCAAAGAGACATGTGTCACTATCATGTGTATCCACCAATTGTAGGGACCCAAATTTTATATTATATATTACGTATAGATAGATAGATTCTAGAAATAGAATAATTTTAATTCACATGATGTTATATATTCAGACAACTTTTCTTTCAAAAAATAAAAATAATTCTGACAACTCTTCTTCTTTCATTAGTTAGAAACTTTTAAATGGTTTTGTGACCACTAAAAGTCCAATTTTGAAAGTATACCTTAAAAAAAATTATTTACCATATATTCTACTATTAAATTGTAGAAATAAAATAATTTAATGTTAATGTTACAATTCAAGAATGTTACAATTCAAGAGTTTCTCCCATTTAATTTTTAGACAATTTTTTACAAAATTTCTTAGTCTTATTTTGTTCAAGTATTAGAAATGAGTTTCCAGTAAGTGGGTCTCCTCAATCCTCATCACTAAAAGGGAGTTTCTATCCAACCATTTGCTAAAAGCCTAGATCAAATTTTCTAGCCAAAAGAAGGAGAATAATGTGCCAAAATTAATGATATTTCCTAATCTTTTGAATTTCAATGCCATTTAATTTGAATAGCAATATGTTAATTGCAAAGAACAAAACTAGACATATTGAATTTAGTTCATCTTCATATTTATATTTACAACTAATCCAACTCATTATATCTTTCTTATGCTCTATGCTGTGCAGTTACACTGAATTTGAATATGAGTTTATCCAAAGAGTTATAAAAGAGATATCAAGGACTAAATCAAATCGTGAGCCATTATTTGTTGCTAAACATCCAGTTGGAATAGATATTCGAGCGGAGGCCATAGAATTTCTTTTAGATATGGAGTCAAATGATGTTTGCATGGTAGGAATTTGTGGTATTGGGGGAATAGGTAAGACTACAATCTCGAAAGCTGTTTATAATAGAATTGCTCACCGTTTTGAAGGAAGCTGTTTTTTAGAGAATGTTAGAGAAATGTCAAAAATAATTGGTGGCATAACCAAACTACAAGAGACACTTCTTTCTAAGATCTTACGAGTTAAAGATTTGAAGGTGCATAATGTATTTGAAGGTATCAATTTGATAAAGAAAAGATTTTGTAGTAAAAAAGTTCTTTTAATTCTTGATGATGTGAAAGACTCAAAAGAGGTAGAAAATTTGCTTGGAGAATGTAACTGGTTTGCTTCTGGAAGTAGAGTAATTATAACAACAAGAGACAAACATGTACTAACCACTTTGGGAAGAGATCCTCGAATATATGAGGTTACAAAATTGAGTCAATGTGAAGCTGTTGAACTTTTCAACCGGCATGCCTTCCAAGCAAGTAAATATGGGGAAGATTATTCAGAACTTGCAAAACAGATTATATGTTATGCCAATGGCCTACCATTAGTTTTAGAAATAATTGGTTCTGATTTGTGTGGAAAAAATATACGTGAATGGAAAAGTGCATTGGAAAAGTATAAAAACATTCCACATAAAGATATTCAAAAAATACTCAAAATAAGTTATGATGGATTGGAAAAATTTGAAAAGGAAATTTTTCTTGATATTGCATGTTTTTTTAAGGGTTACAACAAGGATGATGTTGCAAATATATTAGATTCTTGCAAGTTATATCCAGACTATGGTATTGGAAAACTTATTGATAAGTGTCTCGTAAACTTGAAATATGACTTTGTGACACGGTATTACTCTTTGTCAATGCATGACTTGGTACAACAAATGGGTAGAGAAATTGTCCAGCAAGAATCAGAAGAGCTTCAACAACGTAGTAGGATATGGAGTTATGAGGATGCTCATAAATTACTAATTGGAAATATGGTATACATTCTTTCCTTCTCCATTTTTTCAAAATATTTCTTCATTGGATTTTCCCTTTACAATATTGAACAAAATATAATTTTCTCAATATATGTTTTGTTTAAAGTTTCAAAATCTTTATACTTTTGTCGAATTCTATTATGAAGTGTGACTAATTTTTTGTCTTAAGCAGGGATCAAATAAAATTCGAAGCATAATGTTGCTCTCACCTGAACGAACAAAGGTGTCATTGAAAGCTAAAGTTTTCAAGAGGATGAAAAATCTGAAATTTCTTGTAGGCAATGTACATATTGGTGAAGCACTTGAATATCTCCCAGATGAGTTAAGGTTTCTTGAATGGTGTGAATTTCCTCTATCCTTATCTTCCAAATGTTGCCTTCCACGACAACTTGTTGTACTCAAGATGTCCGGGTCTAACATTATACTGGAGAATGTATTCAAGCAGGTATAAGTATTAGTATTTATAAATTTTAATTTCTTTAAATGTTATTTTTAAAAGCTATTGAAGATAAATTTTTTTTTTTTTTTTTTTCTTTTTTTAAATTTTTCATAGGGGTTCCTGTATGAAAATTTTAAAAATATCAGTCTAAGATCTTGTGAATTCATTACAAAATTACCTAACTTGTGCTGCCCAAACTTAGAGAAACTGGATCTTAACGGTTGTAAAAATTTAATTGAGGTTCACGAGTCCATTGGATTTCTTGAGAAGCTTAGAGTATGGAATCTTGATGGCTGTTCACAACTTCAAATTCTTCCAAGTATGCTCATGTTGAAATCTCTTGAATATTTTCGACTATATGGTTGCTTAAGGCTTGAGAAGTTCCCCGATATTCATCCAGAAATGAATTGTCTAAAGTACTTGAATTTGATGGCTCGTTGTGGGATTAGAGAATTGCCTTCATCACTGTTGTATCTGACTAGACTTGACACGTTATCCCTAACTGGCTGTAAGCTTATGAATTTTCTAGTTGGGGCCAATAAATCACAAATGCGGGAGGAAGAAGATATTCCTTCTGCCAAATTGAGACTGGTGTCGGGACCTACTGGGTTTCTGTGCTTGACAGAACTGGATCTTAGCTACCATCCGATTAAAGTTGAATTAGATTCTTGGATGCAGCCTGATTACTTCCCAGTATTGACAGATTTGTCTCTTGCTTCTACTGGTATTGTTACCATCCCGGAAAGTATTAGTAGATTTCCTAGATTACTACGTCTTAAAATTGAAGATTGCAAAAAGCTTCGGGAAATTCCGAGACTTCCACAATCTATAAGAACTGTGAATGCACGAGACTGCGATCGGCTGGATACACAATCATCAAGCAGATTATTGAATCAGGTATCTCTCTCTCTCTCTCTCTCTCTCTCTCTCTCTGAAGTTTTTAAGTTATAAAGAAACAATTTATGTTAAACTTCAATTTCTTGTAGTTTGGAGAAATTCTAGGGATTCTACCAAATACAGTCGCTAAAGCTGCACCAAGCTTTGATTCTGAATGGCCTCATATTGGGAATTATCTTATACTACCAGTAACTGAGATTCCAAAGTGGCTCAAAGTCAACCATCATCAAAGTGTTGGAAATTCCGTATCATTCTTGGTCAGTCCCAAATTTTCAAATTTGGTTGTTTGTATTGCTTTTCCATCGAAGGATGTGGCCAACGATATAGGGTCGGAGTGGGAAGTTCACATTTTTATCAATGGTGAAAAACTAACCACAAGATTGGAGTGGTGGAGGAATAGTAATTATGACCATGTATGGTTAATGTATTGGGAAGTGAATATATCAAATCCATCTGAAGAGAATCACATTGAGGTTAAGGTTAATCCAAACTTTTCTATAAGGATGAGGATTTATGTAGAATGCATCTGTTGTCCTCAGAAACCCAATATATCTCCTGCCTCATCTATGGATCAATGTGCTTTCAACAATGGGGAAGAAGATTCAGGCCGTGTTGGAATCCGACGCCGACTGCGAAGAAGAAACCATCGACCAACCCATGCTAGACGTCCCCAAAAACACTGCCTATCCCGCTTTGGATGGCTTCGAATCCGATACCGACTCTGGAAACCAAGCTCCAAACCCTGGAGACGGCGAATTACCAATGGGTTTCGTGATTAGGGTTCATCTTCAATCCCCAATACCTTTTCAATGATGATACCAAGACCAATCCTTCTCCACCATCTTAATCCAACTTTGAAGAGAAGGTTTGCCTCTTTCTATTTCTCTAAATTTAAAGGCTTCTTCATAGGATTATAGCTCAAGTATATATTGTGTTTCAAGTAAATAATTGCAAAATCAGACTGTTGGGCTATGTAATTATTATTTATACAAGAAGCATTTAATTTCTTTATTTCTTTTTCAATGCAGATGATGCCTTGTTGCTATTGAAGTAATTGGTAGGCCTAAGATCCCCTTTCACCTTGCAATTTGATTTTCATTTATTATAATATTTGTCTTTTTGTCTACTTCTGGTGCATAATTTCTTCCTGTAAGATTTTCTAATCTACAGTTTTACCAAATAATGAGCATGCTTGCCGATTGTTCGAAACTAAAATTCAAGTCAAGCACACAACTGTTCGATGAAATGCTTCTTCAGGATATTGAACCTGTTTGCTTAGATGACCTATGCAACATCAAGCCAATTGTTAAGGTTTTATTTTAAATTTCTACAAAAATATTTCTGTTGGATTACTTATTTAGTTATGCTTTTCTCTTGGGTTTTTAAATTTTAATATTGTTAACTGTCATAGATGTTTCTTTGCTTTTGTTGATTCACTGAATAATATAACTTAGATTGTTCATAAATTTATTGAAAGATAAATGACATTGGACAAGGATGCATTGAACTGATTACCAAGAGAAATGTAAATTAAAGTTTGCATAAAGCTATGGCCCCAGAAGCCTTTTCTTTTGCAGAACCTGCCTTGAGAATGGGGCTTACTTCTTCATATTATTCATATTTGATTGGTTGATGTTGAGGAATTATTTAAGAACATGTTCTTGTTTGCTTATTTCTTTCTTTGTTAATTAGGAATATTTGAATTAATGATGATATCAACGCCTTAACTTTGTCATTGTTGAGATAACAACTGTACCTATTGATAAAACATCTTTATCTCTTAAATTTTTCTTCTTAAAAATGATTCTCTAAAGCTTAAATTAAATTCTCAAAGTAGTTTCCAGTCATGTTGTTGCCATTGAAAAACAAGACAATCAGTAACTGATTTGGAAGTACAAATAAACTTATTTGGTCCCATGATTGGTCATGTCTTTATACAGTCAAAGGACTTGCTTCTCCATAGTTAATGCTCAGATGGAAGAGCAGAACTCAGAGATATGGCTCTCAGATGTGGGCTGCCCTGTGCAAGCTTGAACTTCCATTTAAATTCCTTATTTCCTTTGGAAACTACAAAATGATTGTTTTCCAGTGATTAGGGAGTTAGCAAATATGAATCTCATCAGAAATCACTGATGCTTCTTGCCCTTCATTTGCTATAAAAGAGATATGCCTAGATCACCAATTTATTACCTATAACTTAACTTGTGCAACGTGGTTTAGATCACCACTCACCATTAGAAGGTATTTGAGTCAAAGTCAAAGTCATAATTGTGTTGCTACTTGGCTGGAAAGAGTGTATAAAGCATAAGGCTGGTGCAATCACTTCACTATATTCTTTCAACAATCTTTGGGCTATTTGGATATATTGAAATAAAATAGCGCATGAAAGAATAAGTGTTAATGATATATTTTGAAGCCCTAAGTCATAGTGCTCACCTTTATACTATTTGTAGGGAAGCAGCAAACACATGGGAAGTGGACGCTCCTGTTAAAACACCTAATGTACTTCTCAGCAGTTTCTTGGCAGTATAGCACATGATCAGATGTTGATGGTATGAATTTCTCTCTCTCTTTTCGTGATATGTCTATATGATGTTGTAAAACCTGTAGAGAATTTGGTAAATATAATTATTGTTGGATGGTTCATATAGTTGTATGTGTAATACATGAGGTGTGGTTGAAGATGAAAAAAAATAAGGGATGATTCCACGAGATATGTTGTTATTGGATACCCATGTTGGGGGCCGTTTCTTCAGTCAGTATTTTGGGGGAAATGGGCAATTTCTTGAGATTATCGTAGTGCTTCAATCATATTGGTTTGCATCTGCCCCTATCATCCAATGCGTTTGCGTGGACTATAGTTGTTTTTGTATTATTTTTCAATAAAGAAAAAATGATTATGTTTTTGTCACCATGTCAAACTAAACTTTCTGGCATTTAATTGTAAGCTTCAATCTTTGAACTTTAATAAATATATAGATAGTGGGTTCAAGACACAGGTTATATTGCGTAAATGATCCTTGGGTGTCTTCTTTAAAAGTTATTTAATAGGAATGCTTCTAAGCCAATTCATTCAAAGATATGTTTAAAACCATTTGTCTAGTTTTGAGAAAAGAAGATTTTCTTCAATAATCGTTTAAATGATTTGTACAACCTAGTATTCTTTTGGCTGTATAAAACGCTCAATGAATTCCCATAGGAGGGGTTGATTCCTAGCCACTAGTTGAATCAATATGGCTGGCTCAGGTGTTCTCATGTTGAGATATGGTGCTTAAGGCTACCTAATACAGATGCATTTGTGACTGCTTTAAAAGCAAAGCAAAAGTACACACCAAGAATTAGCATTTGATTGTGCAATAGAAGTTGTAAGCAACACGTGCTTTATAATTTGGATTACAGTTTATTGCATTTGAATGGCTCTTAACTTTTTCGTAATTCTTGTTTAGATGGTGGAAATTGTAATTGATCCTCATAAATGACCGATTTTCTCATCATCATTCAGATGATCTTTCTAGCTTGTATTTCAAATTCTATATAGGCCATTTATCTTCTCTTGATCCTTTACACATTTTTTTTTAAGGGAATATCGTGGATCAACTATTTATTAATGGGACCATGATGGGTTTGCCTTATTTAATGGCATGGAATCTATTTGAGTCTTTGATTTTAATGTTTCAGGTATCAAGGAAAAAAAATGGAAGTAAAGAATCTGATTTTAGCAGTTCAAACAAGTTTCTTAGCTGATTTATAGCTGGATTGGTGGTGTGGATCTTTCAATTTCATCCAGTTCTAACACAAAAAATCATTTCTGATTTCTTTGGGTAATCCTGTCTATGACCTTCATTTGGCATCCTGATGGCAAAGTAATGCTTACCATGTTGGTTGATTTTTTGTTTTGGAAGGATTATGATACCAACACCAATCTGTATCCACCATCAAAGAAGACAAAAACATCTTGATCCAACTTTGAAGAGAAGGTTTGCCTCTTTCTATTTCTCTAAATTTAAAGGCTTATTCATAGGATTATAGCTCAAGTATATACTGTGTTTCAAATAAATAATTGCAAAATCAAACTGTTGAGCTATGCAATTATTATTTATACAAGAAGCATTTATTCTTTATTTCTTTTTCGATGCAGATGATGCCTTGTTGCTATTGAAGTAATTGGTAGGCCTCAGATCCCTTTTTACCTTGAAATTTGATTTTCAATTATTATAATATTTGTCTTTTATTCATCTTATTTGGCTGCTTCTGGTGCATAATTTCTTTTTCTAAACTTCAATTTTACCAAATAATGAGTATGCTTGCTGATTCTTTGAAATTAAAATTCAAGTCAAGCACACAACTGTTCGATGAAATGCTTCTTCAGGATATTCAACCTGTTTGCTTAGCTGACCTATGCCACTCATCAAGCCAATTGCTAAGATTTAGTTTTTAATTTCTACAAAAATATTTTTGTTTGATTACTTATTTACTTTTTCTTTTCCCCTGGGTTTTTAAATTTTAATATTGTTAATTGTCATAGATGTTTCTTTGCTTTTACTGATTCACTGAATAATATTACTTAGATTGTTCATAAATTTATTGAAAGATAAATACATTAGAAAAGGATGCATTGAGTTGGTTACCAGGAGAAATGTAAATTAAAATTTGCAATAAGCTATGGCCCTAGAAGCCTTTTCTTCTGCAGAACCTGCCTTGAGAGTGGGGCTCACTTCTTCATATTATTCATAATTTATTGGTTGACGTTGAGGAATTATTTAAGCACATGTTTTTATTTGTTTGTTTATTAATTAGGAATATTTGAATTAATGATGATGTCAATGCCACAACTTTGTCATTGTTGAGATAACAACCGTACCTACTGATTAAACATATTTAGCCCTTAAGTTTTTGTACTTAAAAACGATTCTCTAAAACTTAAATTAAATTCTCAAACTAGTTTTGAGTCATGCTGTTGTCACTACAGATAAACTGATTTGGCCCCATGATCAGTCGTGTCTTTGTATAGTCAAGAGAGCCTCACTTCTCCATAGTTAATACTCAGATGGAAGAGCAGAACTCAGAGATATGGCTCTCAGCTGTGGGCTGTTCTGTGGAAGCTTGAACTTCCATTTAAATTCCTTATTTCCTTTGGAAACTACAAAATGATTGTCTACTAGACTACTAGTGATTTAGGGAGATGGCAAAATAGGAATCTCATCACTGATGCTTCTTGCCCTTCACGTGCTATAGAAGAAGAATGCCTGGATCACCTATTTATTACCTATTACTTAACTTGTGTAACATGGTTCAGATCACCACTCCCCATTAGAAGGTACTTGAGTCAAAGTCAAGTCATAATTGTGTTGCTACTTGGCTGGAAAGAGTGTATAAAGCATAAGGCCGGTGCAATCTCTTCACTGTATTCTCTCAGCAATCTTTGGGCTATTTGGATACATTGAAATAAAATAGCATATGAAAGAATAAGTGTTAATGCTAGGTTTTGAAGTCCTAAGTCGTAGTGCTTACCTTTTTACTATTTGTAGGGATGCAACAAACACATGTGAACTGTGAAGTGGACACTCCTATTAAACCACCTAATGTACTTTTCAGCAGTTTCCATGGCAGCACATGATCAGATCTTGAAGGTATGGATTCCTCTCATTCTTTGCGTGATATATCTATATGATGTTGTAAAATCGGTAGAGAATTTGGAAAATATAACTATTGTTGGATGGTTCATACAGTTGTATGTGTAATACATGAGGTGTGATTGAAGATGAAAAAATAAGCGATAATTCCTTCAGATATGGTGTAATTGGATACTCATGTTGGGGGCTGTTTCTTCAGTCAGTATTTTGGGGGGAAATGGGCAATTGGTCTGCATCTGCCGCTGTCATCCAATGCATTGGCATGGATGTGTAGTTCTTTTTGTATTATTTTTCAGTAAAGAAAAAATGTTTATGTTTATGTCACAGTGTCAAACTAAACTTTCTGACATTTAATTGTAAGCTTCATTCTTTGAACTTCAATAAATATATAGATAGTGGGGTTCAAGAAACATGTTACATATATATTGCGTAAATGATCATTGGGTGTCTTCTTTAAAGTTATTTAATAGGAATGCTTTTAAGCCAATTCATTCAAAGATATGTTTAAAACCATTTGTCTGGTTTTGAGAAAAGAAGATTGTTTTGAATAATCATGTTCTTATTTTTATATTGGGTGGCAGGGGTGGGGCTGTAGTTTAAGTGCTTTGTACATCCTAGTATTATTTTAAAACGCTCAATGAATTCCCACAGGAGGGGTTGATTCCTAGTCACTAGTTGAATCAATATGGTTGGTTCAGGTGTTTTCATGTTGAGATATGGTGCATAAGGCTACCTAATACAGATGCATTTGTGACTGCTTTAAAAGCAAAGCAAAAGTACACACCAAGAATTAGCATTTGATTGTGCAACAGAAGTTGTAAGCAACACATGCTTTATAATTTTGATTACAGTTATTGCATTTGAATGGCTCTTAACTTTTTCGTAATTCTTGTTTAGATGGTGATAATTGTAATTGATCCTCATAAATGACCGATTTTGTCATCATCATTCAGATGATCTTTCTAGCCTGTCTTTCGAATACTATATGGGCTATTTATCTTCTCTTGATCCTTTGCACATTTATTTTTTTAAAGGAATATCATGGATCAACTATTTATTAATGGGACCATGATGGGTTTGCCTTATTTAATGGCATGACGTCTATTTGAGTCTTTGATTTTAATGTTTCAGGTATCAAGGAAAAAAAATGAAAGTAAAGAATCTGATTTTGGCAGTTCAAACAAGTTTCTTAGCTGATTTATTGCTGGATGGTGGTGTGGATCTTTCAATTTCATCCAATTCTAAGTTCTAACACAAAAACCCATTTCAAATTTCTTTGGGTAATCTTGTCTATGACCTTCATTTGGCATCGTGATGGCAAAGTAATGTTTACCATTTTGGTTGATTTTTTTTTTTTTTTTTGAAAGGATTATGATGTATTTAATTTTGGTGTTTCATGTTTTTCTTTTTTTATTTTGACCTATACATGGGAGGAAGATTGTAAAGTATTTAAGATTGTTGTAATATGTTATGCCTCCCCCTTTTTGTATTTAATTTTGTTTCCCTAGGAGGACTTGGTGAGGATTATAATGTACTTGATCTTGGTATATCATATTTTTAAATTTTCTTTTTGAAGTTTTTGAACTTTTCCCTCCCATTTGTGTGAAATGAAGAGGAGGGCTCTTTGCTCAAAGTGAGAGAAAATTTTATGAGATATTACCTAATTATACAAAAATTGCATTGTTTATTCTTATATTCCAAGAATAAAGTAGATATCATCTTTATTCCATTATATATTGTCCTTTAAAATTGTTATTGTTGATGACTGACATGAATGTATATTCTTATGTTTATTATTGATGGATACACATATCAGATAGAAGAGAGTGATAGAACCAGTCGCAAGGGGTCCTTTATCGTTTTATACTACCGTTCAAGGGAAAAATTTTATTCCCATGGTCAAATATAACTAACCTTGATATAGATTGCCATGCCTTTCTTCCATGTAGAATTTGAATTTCTATACATAACCAAAGTTAAGGGAATCTTGATGTTCAATGTTTAGTGCCAATACCTTGCTGGCCGATTGGTACTTTGTATCATACGTGTCCCCTACAGGAGAGGCTAAATGGGATTGAGCAGTACTGCCCTCTCTCCATATATAGCTTAGCAGTACCTTGTAGCAGATGGTGGAAAAGTTGAAATGGCAGTTACTTGTGGAATGGTGTCTGGGTATTTTGTTTTTAGCGTAGGGGTAGAGATGCTGATTGATGTAGGCATAAAAGCATGGGTATGATGTAGAGGTAAATTTTTATTCATGATTTTTTACATCCCTTAATGCTTGTGGAATGGATATCAAATACTGGAGGAGAAGAAGTTTGATTTTGAATACTGTTATGTGTAGAAAATTAGTTTGGGGTTCTAAAATTTTTCATCATTATTGCAGAGAAAGAGGGCATTCATAGAGGTCTAATAAGCTCAGAAGAAGATATTGGACACCCCATCAAATTGTAAGACAAGAGTCAAGACCTGCGTGGTTGCTAGAGGGAGGTCCAAGAACTATTTTTTTTTTTTATAAAGTCAAGACATGTGAGGTTCTTAATTCTTAGAGATATTCATTGTTTTAGAAGTCATAAGTTTGCTGCAATCTGCTCAAATTCTTGTAACGGTGAGATGACTGTTTTTTGTGTTCCTTGCCAATCAAGGCACAAAAGTTTGGTTGATATGTGCTTTTAAATCAAACAGATCTGTGCTAGTGCTTGCCACCTTCTATTTAGTTACGTTTTGTAAGGTCTTTTTAAATAATCTTTCATAAATTGGAAGGTCTTCTTTTTTTTTTATTTTGAGTGAATTGTAAATTACACCCTTGAAGTTTTGGAGTTGACTGGATTTTACATCCCAAAATTTCATAAACTTGATTTTACATCCTGAAGTTTGGTTCCGTTAGCAATTCACCCTTCATTGTTAGTTTTTGCTGTTAAGTGACACATCATCATGCTGATATATTTTACATTTGCCAAATCAACAACAAAACTACATCGTTTTTATGATACCAAAAAAAGAGCTGGCATACATCAAAATTATGTCGTTTTAGGCATAAACTTAAAACAAAAACCTCTGGCCTAGACGACACAGTTTCAAGCTAAATTCTAAAATCTAAAAACAAAGAACACGAAGAACTCACACCTCCCTAGCCCAAACCCCTTGGCTCAGACTGAACCCAGATAGACCATCAAGGCATCAACTCACCTCGTGAACCCAGGGGGCAGCGGCGAAGAACCCAGGTGGCAGCAGTGACGGTGGTGGCCACATCGATAGTGAGCTGCTCTTCTCTTTCTTTCTTTTCGGATTTGGTTTGTGTAGTCTTAATTCCTACTTCCCAACAATAAAACGTGGCATCACACCAATACAATAGTAAATTTAAACCATTGGAAAAACAAAATTGAAAAACATTTGCTTCATTTCGTGGTCACTGCCAGTGAGGTGTGTAAATATATAGTCATATTTGTGTTGGTTTTTTCAATGACATTTTGGGCTGTGGTTTTGAAGCTTTTCATGTTGGCTGTTAAGATTGAATTCCTATTATTTGGGAAGATGTTATTTGTTTATATGGGTGGTAAATTATCTGAAATTTGGGACTTTCTGTGATAGTTTATAGCTATGCACGGTAGGTGTTTGTGAAAATGTTTGTGCCAGCCTGTATTGATAACTATACAGTCAAAGCAATATTATTTTCTTTGGTTTTTATTGAGTTTAATTTTATCTTCATTGCTGAATGATATCTTGGAACCANTTATATGGGTGGTAAATTTTCTGAAATTTGGGACTTTCTGTGATAGTTTATAGCTATGCACGGTAGGTGTTTGTGAAAATGTTTGTGCCAGCCTGTATTGATAACTATACAGTCAAAGCAATATTATTTTCTTTGGTTTTTATTGAGTTTAATTTTATCTTCATTGCTGAATGATATCTTGGAACCAAAAAAAAAAAAAAAAAAAAAAATTGAACTAGAATAATTATTATTTGAACTTGTTGTAGGTTAGGAGAACAGGAGGTGATAATGAGTTTAAGGGCTTAAGAGTGGAAGAGGATCATCACCCATCAAGTGTTGCTTGAAGCCAATCAACTATAGTAATTGCCTTGTGCTTATTATTTGCATATTGCTAGTATTTGTTCATGCTTACCATATGATCCAATATATCAATTATTACAGGTCTTAACCCAAACAAGTGTTGCTGGAAGCAGTGAAGTTGGTAGATATGGAAAAGGAAATGGAACTGTTGCTGGAGGAAAAGTTGAAAATAGAACTGGAAAAGGATGAGGGTCAGCGGCAGTGCTAGTTTGTAGGACCTTTTATATGTTAGGACATTTGATTGTTAGAACCTTTTTTGGTTACTGTTTTGTAAAGCTGTCCATAAGCTTATTTGATGGAGTTAATGGACAAAAGTAACCTATTTTGTGTTGGTCTTAGGTAGGACCTTTGGTTTGACAAACATTATCAGTCACTGTTTTATTTATCTTATGTGATGTTTATGTCTGATTAAGACATTTTCGGCTGGTAAAGATTTAAAGAATTGCATATATACCTAACTGCCTGCAGGTCTAATGTAATTGCAATTTGCATTTATAAATGACTATTTCAATTATAATAAACAATATTCCAAAAAAAGACAAAACCAAGCGTCAATTTTCATTGCAAAAAATGCATTTCAATTTCCATTACAACATATTAAAAAGAGTGGTCATTACAATTGTCATTACATTAAACAAGATAAGAAACTAACTACAATTTCAAAACAATTGTCACTACAATCTTTCACAATGACTAAACTAGAATTCACCTATTCTAAATACAATAAGTTCTTTCATTGGAGATGCTTTCACTAAACAAACTAAAATGACTACCACAACAACAAACCAACTTTTACAATTTGGGTTCCCTCAGAGAAGCTGCTATTTCTACAATTTCACTCCTTCCCATTTCAAGATTGTCAATTTGCAAGAGATAAGAGGCACATATACACCTGATCCTGAATCTTTCATTGGCTCACATCTAATTTCAGTTATCACTGGGGAACACAGAACAACTTCAAGAGCTCATGCATTCAACATCAACCTTTTAATATCTTCTCAATCTATGGAACAATGGAAAATTTGAAGGGTCCTGGACATGAGGGAACCAACTGATAAGAGATTATACCAAGTGTTGCAGCAGCTACAGCATCTTCAATTCGTTCTTCAATTGTTCTAATTCTGCTGGATGCATTTTACTAATGGCAGAATTAAAAGATTCTCCATGAAGGGCAGCACATGTTTGAAGGTTCTCTCTGATTGAGGTCTCTAGTGACAACTGGTTGATTTGGTTGGAATAATTGATCTGATAGTTTCAGCACTTTCAGGCATATCCCCAAAATGTTCACCTGCCTTCTGAATTCATGTTTATTCATCTGAATTCATCACTTTCAGGCTTATCCCCAAAATGTTGACCTGTCTTCTTCTTAACTCTTTACTCGGAATGGTGCCTTCCCCATGGCACCTGCTGGAGCTCATATTTTCACCACTGGCATCACAAAAGAGAGAAATAAGAACAAAGAATAGAAGTTGATTCTAAAATGACAGCTGAGAATTTGGATAACAAGTTCAATTAAGTATTAGAGATCCAACTTGGACTCTTCCTCAGATAAGTCATTGTTTTCGCTCAATATTACAGTCATGCATACATACACTGTATAAATCAAAAGGCACAATTGCAAGACTTAATCAAAGGTTACCCAATATTCATTTGCAAATAATGTGTAAAATACAAAGATGAATCCATACCTCAAAATCTGATCAAGCTTATCAAGGACTTAAGGCAGTCTCAATGTGAGAATGATTGAAAGGGCTAAGCCAAATGTCTTCCTTTGGGTGGAAGATACATTGTCTAACTATGACAAAACAAAAATACTTTGGCAATAAAAAAATGAAGCAAGACTTAAAGTAGGGGTTGTCTACATTTTCCATGCAATGCCAACAGAAATTTCAATAAGAAAAGTGTTGGTATGTAGTTAGAATGCAATGAATAAATAATGTGATCCTAAGACTCTATAACTATAAGTTTACCAAGTGCATAATAGTTGATCCCTTAACTTTATTCCTGTAGTTTACAAGACTTGTTGTCAACTGGAGCTATTAAAAGGGTACCAATATTCTGCACAAATAATAATTATTCTAGTTCATTTTTTTTTTTTTTTTTTTGGATTTATGATGTTTCGAAGATATCATTTAGCAGTGAAGATAAAATTAAACTCAATTTTCTTTCTTTCTTCAAGTTAATTTTGCAATAAAACCAAAGCAAATAATATTGCTTTGACTGTACAGTTATCACTACAGAGTGGCACAAACATTTTGACAAACATCTACCGTGCATAACTATAAACTATCACAGAAAGTTCTAAATTTCAGATAATTTACCACCCATATAAACAAATAGCATCTTCCCAAATAATAGGAATTCAATCTTAACAGCCAACATGAAAAACTTCAAAACCACAGCCCAAAATGTCATTGAAAAAATCAACACAAATATGACTGAATATTTACACACCTCACTGGCAGTGACCACGAAATGAAGTAAATATTTTTCAATTTCGTTTTTCCAATGGTTTTAATTTATTGTTGTATTGGTATGATGCCACGATTTAATGTTGGGAAGTAGGAATTAATATTACACAAAGCCAAATTCGAAAAGAGAGAAAGAGAGGAGCAGCTCACTATCGGTGTGGCCGCCACTGTCACTGCCGCCGCCTGGGTTCACGATGTGAGCCGATGGTCTATCTGAGTTCAGTCTGAGCCGAGGGGTTTGGGTTAGGGAGGTTTGGGTTCGTGGGGTTGGGGCTAGGGAGGTGTGAGTTCTTCGTGTTCTTTGTTTTTAGATTTTAGAATTTAGCCTATCGTTTAGGCTAGAGATTTTTGTTTTAAGTTTATGCCTTAAACGATGTAGTTTTGATTTATGCCAGATCTTCATTTAGTAATCACTAAAATGACATAGTTTGTGCCTGATTTGACAAAAATAAAATACATCAGCATGATGATGTGTCACTTAACAGTAGAAACTAACCGTGGGGGGTGAATTGCTAACGGAATCAAACTTTAGGGTGTAAAATCAAGTTTTTGAAACTTTGGGGGTATAAAATCCAGTCGGCCCCAAACTTCAGGAGTGTAATTTCCAATTTTCCATTCTATTTTTTAAAAGGGCCTCAGATAAAGTCGCAATGAGTATAGTTAAACAACTTTGTAAACAATGAAACGCACCTATGTCTTGTAGTCGTTTTCACTTGTCTATATATTACTAAAAGCTGAAGCGGAGCGTTTAATGCTGCTGCTCTCATGTTACGCCACATCAGCTACCACGTCATTTTTAAAATATATATATAATTTTTCCTACAATTTTAAAATGATTTTTACAATTTTTAGCCTTATAAATACAGTCCACTACTTATTTATTTACTTCTACTATCACCCTATAATAAATCTAGCTCACTACTTATTTATTTACTTCCACTATCACCATATAGTAAATCTATATAATTAATCTAACCCACCTCTTATTTATTTAGTTCCACTATCAAGTCCAACCCAAAACCTTTTCAGTTCAGTTTTAGGATTTTGTGTGAGCTTTTTCAGCTTAAAAGAAAAAATAAAAATAAAATAAAATAAAATAAAAAAAACGTTAAAGCCTTTCAAGCTTTAGTTTTTTTTTTCAATTTTCCTATAATTGTTTTTAACATTTATTTTTTTAATATTTACATTTCTCCAACCTTTCTATCTCTCCCTTACCATTTCATATTCCCACTACTTCTTCAATCTTTCTCCCTCCCTTACCTTTTCATCTCCCCACTACCTTCTACATTAATATCATTCTTTCTTTTTCCCTTCATCTTCCTTTTATTTTTGTCTCTTCTTATTCACACCCTCTTACTATAAATTTGTCACTATCTCTTCTATTCTATGCATAGTTTTTCCTCACAAAAAAAAGGTACTCTCTCTCTCTCTCTCTCTCTCTCTCTCTCTCTCTAAATTTTTTGGTGGATTTTTTTTATTTTTATTGCATGTCTACTTTAGGTTGATAATTTTTTATATTCTTTAAAACTCTATTTTGGATTAATGCGATTTGGTTTTGTTTTTTAAATTGTTGTTGTTGTTTTTTTATTTTATTTTTTATTCTATTTGATTGTTAAATGTTATCTTACTGCGATCTAAAGAATTAAATATAGCGTATAAAAATATAATATTATTCTATTACATAGCATGATTTGGATAATTTGGTATTTATTTTCTTACATAGCATGATTTTTATAGTGCTCAATTAGGATGTCAAACTATGAGACTTTACTAATTTTTGTTTATTTTCTAATCCTTTGTGGTGGACAAAGTACTTTTAATAGTTGCATTAGAAGTACTCTATAATGCCATTCATTTAATGAAAAGCAAAGGTTAGCCAAACGAAAATAATTGGATATGTGACAAATTGCAAAAGTTAAAATTTGTATATATACAATAATTGTTTATTTGATAATATGTTTTGGGTGGCCGGAATTAAATTTCTACAAAGAAAATAACCTTAATAGATTATCAAAAACAAAATTTTATCATAATATTGGTTCAATTAATCATTGTTAAGTTTTATTAATTTTTTTTAGTTTACATTTTTTTGGTGTTTTAGATTGTTCCTATGTTACATATATGATTGTTCCTATAATAAATAAAAATATAATTTCAAAATGCATTACTCATTATTAGATTAGTTTAAATTGTAAAAAAAAAATTAATAAAACCACCATAAAAATAATTATCACGCGCAACGCACGGGTCCGCGACTAGTTATTGTATAATCACTGTATACTATGACTTTTCAACATTGGTTGTGTTTTTTATTTATTTATTTAATATTTAATCACTCTATCAAGAATATAATTACTGCTAATTTTCATTCAAACAGTGAATGGTGTTGTGAAATTTTAAAATACTCGCAAATGTACGAACCGTACCGAAGTATAGTTTGACAAGAACGAGGTCGAACCCACAGGGACTTGAATGAATGTAGGAAAATTAAATCAAATCTTAACCAAATTAATCCTAATCTAGTTTAATTAAAAATTGGTTGTTTTGAAATTAAATAAACTAAGCAAATAATAAAATTAAGCAAATAGTTAAACTAAGCAAAAGATATAAAGTAATAAAAAGATGTAAACAATCAAGAGAAAGGAATTAAAGTTTTGGAATCCACCTTGCAAGTCATATCAGCATATATTTATGATCATTAATTTTTCCCACCTCACTACATGATAATCTAGAAATCAATCTTGCTATCATGGAAAATATTCTCGTTAAAATCCTTATTTTAAAAATCAAAGGCATGTTCTTCTTCGCTTCTTAAGTATAAAACCAAATCATCAATTGTATCCGTAGCCAAACAAATCACAAGATATATCCAATTCTAAAAATCAAATCATAACTTGTATCCATTGACTTCATTAAAGAACAACTATTGTGGGAAAAATCAAATCACATAAATATTATTGATAATCCTTAACAAGGTTTCATCCTCAACCCCAATTATAAATTTAGCTACTCATGGTAATTGAAATAAAACAAAAGAATAAAATGTTAAACATTAAACTAGACAAATAAAATAGAGAAAGAAATAGTCACAATGCTATCATGGAGAAAAGGTATAGAGAAGCCACATGCGGCACTGCCTCTTGCTCCAGTTTGCTGTTTTGCATCTCAGCCCTAGCACTCAACTCTCTTAATTTTGCCCTAAGAAGCCTTTAAATAGGTCAAGGAATCCTATTACAAGTTGAATTCCCGTTTGGAGAAAATAGGCTTCACTTAACCGACTATTTTGGCCCATTTAACTTCAGAATTCGGGCTCCTGGTAAACTACAAAGTTGTAGCCCTTCAAGTTAACTTTCCAGCCCAACTTGAATCATCTCAATTGAATATCTGAGCCGAAAGTTATGCCAAAAATACTAACTGATGTGCAGGCTGGAATCTTAATCCGAATTGGACTTGGATTTGGTGCAAATTTCCTTTGATTCCTTATTCCAATTTGACTTAAATTTAATATTCATGCCTGGTTGGATGTAAGTTGGCTTGATTCAATTTGCCTAGCCCCACTTTGCATGTAAAGCCCTTGTTACCTGCAATACAAAGATATTACATAATTAGTCACAAAATAACATAAAAGTAAAGTTAAATATGTAGATATGTGAGTATTTTATTGTATATATTTCATGCACATCAAATGGCTTTTAAGTAAAATTGAAAATTTGTAATTTCTAGGTAGCTGATTTTGTATCTGTTTTTAATAATTACTGTAGTTTAAGAACTTTTTATTTATTTTTGGTGGGATACTCTCTCGATATTATCCCTCTTATCCATATTACATTATCCATAACAGCCAGCCTTTTGGAACCTAAAGTTTCTCTTCTCTACCAACATGTTCATATGGCCCCCAAAACGAATAAATTTCATTACATTACTAGAATTTGTACATCATTTTATTCATAATTCCAAAGATATGTTAATTTGGAGATCTAATAAGGCATGTGTGCACTATTAAATCCAGTTGTAACTTATTCTTTTGAAAGCTCTCTCTCTCTCCCCCATGAATTGAAGCTCTTCTCCCTCATCAAATGTGTAGCTTCTTGGGACTACTAATAAAAAAATTCCTAATTTTCCATGTTTTTTGCTCAAACTTCAAAGCCTTGGTAAACAGTCTTCTTCTTGGAGAAAGCGAATTTTCTTTGATTCACAATCCTTTCTTTGAAAGTTGCAATGGAACCCTTTTTCCTCTTATATTGTGCAACCACTTCTTGTTTTGGGGCCACCTCAAGAACTGATCTTTATTTTCATCATTTTTTTTTAATTATTTATTGATTCCATCAAAACTAGAAGTGTTGAATTCACATCCAATAAATTATCCATTTATAGTTTTCTGGTAAATTTTGTTTTACTAAAAAAGTTTTTATTTGAACATATTTATGATGAGAATCAGTATACTAGGAACACTTGGCCTATTCACTTGACTACCCACTCCAAGTCTCAGTCTTGCGTCCTGATAATGAGAGAAAAGTAAGGACTGTAAATAATATATATATATATATATATAAGGCGGTAGCAACAATTATAATTCAAAGTAAATATAAGGCAGTAGCATCGGCCAGACCAGGTTCCTTAGCAATGGGGAGAGTAGCAGTAGATGAAGATTCTCTGGAAATGGTAGCAATAATATTCTGAGTATGAGGGAATTTACCCCACCATTTCACATACCAATGTTTGGAGAGAATATCACCTTCCTTTTTATATTGCCATTTTAATATCCAAGGTATCTTATGGCGCTTAACAAAGTGAAGCAAATCAAGGAACTTAGCACCATGAGCATCAACCTTATAAAACTTTTTGAAACATTCAAAAGCATTAAGTAATGGTTCAGGAAATATGTCACTAATAGGGCCAAATTAAGACCACCAACAATTGAACCAAAGGGGTAGAGAACCAGTGAAGTTTTTATCAAAGTTAACAAACCAGGAATGAGACATGTTTTCATTTTGGTGAAGCATAAATCTTGACCAAGCAGTGATGTAATCATAGTAGGAATAGGGGATGGGAGAAGTGGACATTGTTCTGGTAAAACTAGGGGAAGGACCCCATTTTTCTTCAGGAATTACATTGACCAAGTAAACACTGTGGTAAATAATTTTGGAGGTATCAACTTTATCAGATATGGTGTTAATAATAATAGATTTTTCATGACGCAAGAGATCAAAGTAATATTGTAGATTCTTTCCTTTATGCTCAGGAATCCAGTGAAATCTTGGAGGGAAATAACTTTTAGCAAGTTTGAGAGGATCAGAAATTGAGACTCTATTGGGTTCAATATAAAACAAGTTTTTTGGAAATCTTGTTTCTTGATGTATTAAGGGTTATTGGAGTTTCTGGGAAAGATAGTCTTAATAGGTTGGTTAACATGGTTATAGCATAACAGTCATAGGACGAGGCAAGAACAGTAGAGTAATTAGGCCTAGGGATGGTTCCTATGGTGGTGAAACGGTTAGCAATTTCAATAGGAGAAACAGTTTTTTGACAATTTGTTTGGAGGTTACAGCAGGATAATTATCTTTCAGTCTTCTACTTGCCATTGTGACACTGCAGAAATTCACGGGTAAGGAAATCAAGGATAACATTTTGAGATCCTTTATTATATTCAATATCAAAATAAAAAACACTTAAAATAGCTTGCCATCTAGCAAAAATATGTTTTGAAGCTATATTTTCAACATCTTTTTCAATAACATATTTAGCACTTTTGCAATCAATACGCAATAAAAACTTTGATTTAATAAATCACTTTATATATATATATATATATCAGTTTATCATCCATGCTTGCAAGTTGCATGGACTTGACCGTGCACAGGGTATCTATAGTAGCCGTGATAAGGTATGATTCTAATTTGCCCAAATGAGCTCTATAACAACTGAAGAAGACACACCACAACATTGGGAGACAGTTATACAATAGGAAGCAACATTTTAATAGGAAAGAAAATTTCCAAAGAGTTGAATAATTAAAAGGAAGTCAATAGGGTATTAGTTTAGTTACGGGGTTCTTTTTGAGCAGACAAAAAAGACCTCCTAGCCAGTAGGTTTGTTTCTAACCCCCAATACAACCCCCCACCACCCCCCCCCCCCCCCCGCGCGGCGGGTGGCTGAATACACAATCATTTATGGTAGCATAGAACACCATGATCAAAATTTTGAATAATTTCCTCAATGTTACAAAGCAGAGTCCAATGAGCAATAGTGTGGGTTTAGGAATTACACTTTCTAACTACATTTAAAGCTTGCTAACAATAGCTTGAAGCTGATGCTAAGCTAGTATCCACTATTATTGGTTCTATGGACTAGTGAGATCTGCGTAGAGAACTTTGGATTCGTTGAATTTCATTTAGTTCATTTCCCTCCATCAAAACCTTTCTAGACAAAGCTTTGATTGCTGCTCTTTCTTCTGCTATAACAGGACCATCCATCCAGCCTTATTAGCTTAGTACAAACCAAATAATGTCATTCTTATGGTCATGGACATCTGTCGCAACACATGTTTGGTTGTTTGTTAATGCTGCATCAAAATTAACTTTGACAAAAGGGGAGGAAGAGGTATACATGTTCTGGTACCTTTGTACCTCATTAGTGGATTCCCAGGCTTGCAAATGAGTTTTTGTAGGTTGAGATGTGCTCCCTGCCTTGGATCAGTCATAGTCCTATGTACCATCTGTCTATTCCTTTGCATCCAGATTACATCACAACATATGGTTGCATACATTGATAAATTTCTTACCTCTCCCATTGGACCTTGATGGAGCTTTTTGGTTTAAACACTATTTGGGATCCATTCATCCATAGATGACAGGTTGAGCTCTTCAATTCTAAAAGGTCGTTGGGGATGACCACAAATTCCAAGTCACTAGGCACTTTAAGAATAGGTGCTCTATGGACTCCTGGGCTGCATTACACATCATGCAGTTTAGGTCTTCTATTGAAAATATCAGGTTTAGCATCACTTTTGTTATGGGAATTTTCCACAGAATTTTAATTGTCATGAATTTTGAGTCTCCACGACTTCTTCCATTCTACTTTAGGCATAGGACCACTCTCAATAGTTGTGTTGGCCAGTCCAAAATAGAGTTCTTGTTGAGAAGTCTCAACTCCAGTTAGGGGTCTTGTAGTGCTTGAGCTAGCTGAATCTTCAACATGTTTTTTGTAGTTACTGATTCAAATAGCTAGTAAACTTCTTTGAGGCACTTTAAATCCAGGTATGTAAGGAATCCACGAGGCGTTCCAAACATCCACTCCAACACCAATTTTTCAACAAATTCCGAAAGGTATCTCTACCGCCCAGGATTGATTTCCACACCCATGACCCCATACTAGAAGAGGGAGCCAACATTAAGGTTATAGTTCTTACCCCATTTCTTATCTTTGTCAGTATGGTCCATTTAATTTTTCTATCATTGTTCTGTTGATGTACTCCATACGTCTAAGTCCAAGTCCCATAACAAGTTTAGGCTTGAAATTGTTATCGCAAGCTTTTATGTAGAATCCTCTTATGTCTTATTTATTCCCCCACCAAAAGTCCCCAAGTAACATGTTGATTTGTTTACAGTTGTTTCAGGAAAACCTATGGTTGACATCATATAGTTCAGAACTTCAGATAATGAATCTGATCAAGTAAGCTTTAGCTGTCTAGGATATTATTCTTTACTTACAATGCTGTACCTTTATCTGTATCTTTTCTAACACATGGGCTAGAGTATAAACCTTCATTCTTGTGTCTTGTTGTCTCCATCTTTGTGTGAAGATTCATATGAATACCTGAACTAAATAGGAGCTGATGTTAAAAGTGAAACAATAGGGAACTAACTGCGAAGAATGATGCTAATAAGCCTAATATTAACGTCACTAGTCGCAAACTGGCTCAATGCGCAAAAAAAATTTGACATAATTTTTTTTTAAGTGAAAAATGAGAATTGTAGCTGAGACTCATAAGTAATAGTCTTAAACCCATCTCAAAATAATGTGATTACATTGGAATATATAATATATATTATGTAAGTAAAGAATTCTACATCTTGATTTTTTGTAAGTTTTTTTTTTGCAACGAAACATATTGCATTTTACTTTCAATTTATTATATATGGAAATATATTTTTAATATGTTAGAATATAGTGATATTTGCATCAAAACAAAAATGGGGGTCAACCTCTTTCATGACNTTGGAGAAAATCCCAGATTTTTAGGCTTCACTTAACCGACATATTTGGCCCATTTAACTTCGAATTCGCTCCTTTAAACTACAAAGTTGTAACCTTTAAGTTAACTTTCCAGCCCAACTTGAATCATCTCATTGGAATCTGAGCCGAAGTTATGCAAAATACTAACTGATGTGCAGGCTGGAATCTTAATCCGAATTGGACTTGGATTTGGTGCAAATTTCCTTTGATTCCTTATCCAATTGACTTAAATTTAATATTCATGCCTGTGGATGTAAGTTGGCTTGATTCAATTGCCTAGCCCCACTTTGCATGTAAAGCCCTTGTTACCTCAAACAAAATATTAATAATAGTCAAAAATAACATAAAAGTAAAGGTAAATATGTAGATATGTGAGTATTTATTGTATATATTTCATGCACATCATGGAGGTTTTTGAAATGTAAAATGTCCTTCAAATAATTAGAAAGGAATGAGATAAGGGCGTTTGCCTATTTGGGTTGAGGGGTGGGCAATGAGCCTTTGGGTTTAAAGGTTTGACATGTGCTTAGAGCGTGTTCGGAGGCTTTTATTTTTTATTTTCATTTGAGTTAATATTTTCCATTGATGTCAAGTTAGAGTTCATTTCTATTTCAATATTCATCTTTTAGTGCTAGGTTGTGGGTGAGTTAATTGTTTAGTGTATAAATCTCATCACATGTCTAGATATTTTTGTAATTGAAAAGTGCATCAACATCAAATTGATATGAATAGAAATGTATTGACCTTTAGGGAAAAAATAGAAGAGCCTTCAATAATAACACTAATTAAAATGATAATGCAAAATAATGAATTGGTCCAATTTAGTCTATTTTGGTCCACTTCAGTCCGTTCTATCCAATTCAGTCTGATTTGGTCCATATTGGTCTACTTAGGTCAATTCGGTCCATTTCTATCCATTATAATCTATTCGGCCCACTTTGGTACGAATTCATCTACTTCGGTCCATTTGTTCCATTCAGTCTGTTTCGGTCCACTTTCCTAGAATGAAGTTTCTTTCAAACACATTTAAGAATATTAATTGATAAAGGGCTTAAAATTTTATTTATTTTTCCTAAAAGTTTTAGTATCGTAAATGTTAAAGGCCTCACTCAAAGGAATTTCTTAAATAGCTTAGCGAGGAATTGGAGGCTATTTGTGTTGCAGTACTATATAATAGACACTCTTTTTATTTTGATTGTAGATGGGGCAGCCCACTAAAAGATACAAAATCTTACAACTTTCATTATAAACCTGATGAAATTTACGTTATAAAAAAAATGGAAGGACATTTATAAAAGAAAATAAAGAAATAAAGAAAATAAAAAATCTATTATAGCGGTCACGAAAACAAAACCACTGTAACAGATATGAACCTTAACTCAAATCTTGCGGCATTTTTTTTTTTTTTTTTTTGCAGTGATTTTGGCCTCTGTAAAAGGACTATTTTCCTAGAGTGAAATGGCATATTTATTTGTGTAGGCATATTGCATGTCTGCATGAAATACGTGTTGGCAAGAACCAAAGATTATTGAGAGAGATGAGATGCATGAGACGAAGAGTTGAGATATGTGTCCACGAACATGAAGCAAAGTAAAAGTTGTAATCATGTATGACGGGAAAACTCATTAAATATACTGTGATCACTAATTAAGCCTTCATTTGAAATGAAATGTATTTAAATGAGAAAAAGAAATGAAATGGAATTAGGTAAGCTTATTTGAATTAAGAGAGTCAATACTGTACCAGAGACTGTACCGGTTTGGCCAGCGGTATGATATATTTCAGATACCGGTCAATACCAGTGTACCGTTTCGGGTTTACCGCTATTTATATATATATATATATAACCAAAATTCATATAATATTATATATATATATATATATATATATAACCATTTTATCTCATTTAAAATGTTAATCTCTAGTTAAAATTTCAACTAGGTAATATTAATAATATTAGGGAATTGATGTTCCTACTTCTTTAATAATAATAATAATAATAATAGTAATAATATCACAGTCAGTAAAGTTTGACAATGTTAACCCAAAAAAAAAAAAAAAAGTTTGACAGTACAAAAACATTTTTCACTTATTAAAAGTTAAAATGCCGTTTGAAACTTCTTTGGGTTAGAAAAAAAAAAAAATCAAATTTGAAATCTCATTGATAACAATTCATGTGGGTGTGTCAGAAGGCATACTGCCATAAGTTACAAACAAAAAGGAAACCCCATTTACATTTTACTTTTTACTATTAAAAGTCACAACAAAACAAACAACTAAAGCCTTTAGAAACAAAAACTTAAAACCTGAGAGAGACAGACGGATGGAGGGATGGGCGTGAAGAAGAAGAAGAAGAAGAAAAAAAAGAAGAAGAAGAAGAAGAAGAAGAATGGCTGGTCACTTTCGGAACAGTGCTGGCGATGGTAGTATTATGGGTTACATGGTATTTTCTTTTACCGTTAAACACTTTTTTCCTGTTTTTCATTTACCGTCCGGTATTCTTTTTCCGGCCGGTATCTGATTTTTTTCCCGGTTTTTCCGGTACAACCCGGTAAGCTCCGGTACAAAAAGCGGTATGAAATAGCCATGTTTCTGTACCGACCAAGGTGTCAGTACAAAAAATTCTGGCTGTACCGGCCGGAACGATATGGTATTGACTCCATTGGTTTGAATATTTTAAAATAAATTAATAGAAAGAAATAGAAGGTAAGCACTGGCAGCTTCACATGCAAGCCAGGGTGGTCACAGAAATACCCTGACTTGCACTTGACTTGCAAAAAAAAAAAATGTATATATGCACTTGCTAAAAAAATATTATATGCTAAACTAACCTATTGTGACCACTCTAATAAAAATGTTAAACATCCTAATTTGAGAATTACAAAATTTTGGGTTCGACAAAAATAAGAGAAATATTACATTCACAACATTTTTACAATAATTTCATAACAAATTCAATGTAATAAGTTGTTATTAATTCTAATTTGACCCAAGTACTGATATTATATTTTTACCTACCAATAACAGTTTTTTGCATAAGATTTATTGTAAAAATGTTGTGGATGTAGTATTACTCCAAAATTAATTCTGCCCCCCAAACATAATCCTTAATCCCTTTTATAAATTAAAAAAAAAAATCTTAAATAACAACAATAAATATTATCCCAAATAACAACAAACATAAACCAAATAAAAACAAGACAAGACCAAGCAACAAGTGAACAAATTATTCAACAAAAAGCCTATTATAAAACAAAAGGATAAAAATCGCTAATCATTCAAATTTGAAGATTGTTCAACCTATGCAATAGAATAATCTCTAATTTCTTTTTCCTTAAAAAATGGTACTAAGAAAAATATTGTGGTTGTGAGTTCTCTTTGATGGTGACGACGGTTATACTCTTTTAGGCTTTGCAATCACAACAATTTTGCTTTCCTTAGTAACTTGACTTGTAATTGTAGTAAATATTCAAATTATCGCTTTATTAAATTTTGTATAATTTAAATTTCTTAGAGACCACCCTTAAAAAAAAAAAAATTTAGCCACCACTAAAGGTAAGTAACATTGTTTGGAAGTAATAAAGAATGAAATAAATAGAATCATTTTCTAATAATATTACTATTAAATTCCGATTTTGTTTTTAGAGAATTTCAATATATGATCAAACCAAAAAACTAATTAGTTTTTAGTGTTGGCAGAGATTGAATTGAACCACTGATTTCTTATTCAATTATCAAATGCTAGACTAGTTGAGCTAATTGAAACCTACCTATTAAACCCTAATTTTAAAATAGAAATCTGAATATACAGGGGTCTTCTAAAAGTTATAGTATAAAAATGATTAAATCTAACCAGCATCATTAAGTTTTCTAGGTCAATACATAATAAGAGAATAAAATGAATTATATCTAGAAGGAAAATATTTACTATAATTTCTAGTCGTATGATGGCATATATATTGTGCAATTTAACCGTCATCATCACATCATCCAATTAAATTACATACTTGTCCCTCAACAGAACGCCGAATATCATATCAAAATATATTTCAATTTTTATACTTCTTTTTCCATTTCAGTCAAAATCTGTCAGTTCAAAGAGCATTTCTGCCTTCATTCCCAGCATACAGTGGTCTAAATTGGAAAACTCAGGTAATACTAGTTGACTCCTTTTTGGTTTGAGGGAAAATTTCTACACTATTTTCAACAACCCAATATTAATTGGAGCCCCCTTTCACTGTTCTGAGTTTGACTTTCGAGAGAGTGCTTTCATATTGTTGAGTAGTCTTACGAAATTTTATTATTAAAACAAAGTTTACCTATCAAATTAGTTATAATTTAAGATTACAATCTTACTCAATAAAATAAACATTATTACATATTCTGAAAATCTAAACGCTGAATTGTATGTTCTTTATACTCTTAATACACATATCAAATTTTGTATCAATCAATTATTATTTACTATGTGTGGGTTTGGATAGCAATTAATGCGGCGTCTGCATTTTCAAAGCGTTTTTTTTTTTTTTTTTTTGCCCGCATTTGTTGACGTTGAGAGACAATATTTACTGTTCATGAACAGTGTATGCACTGTTCACGCACTGAGCATACACTGTTCACGCATTAAAAAATATTAAAAATGGGTCTCATGGTACTATTCATGCATTTAAAAATTATTTTACTACAGTGTTTTCAGCAACAATCAGTTTTCTACAACAATAAGTTGTATTCAAATGGACCCATATCAGAGTTAGGCTTCATAAAAGTTCTTTTTAGGTCCGTTTAGATACAACTTATTGTTGCTGAAAACTGATTGTTGCTGAAAACGCTGTAGCAAAATAATTTTTAAATGTATGAATAGTACCGTGAGACCCATTTTTAATATTTTTTAACGCGTGAACAATGTATGCACAGTGTGTGAACCTTGCATACACTGTTCGTGAACAGTAAATATTGTCTCTCAAAGTCAACAAATGTGGGCAAACAAAAAAAAAAAAAAAAAAGGAGAAAATGCGCTTTGAAAATGCAGACGCCGAATTAATTGCTATCCAAACCCACACTATATAATCTATAAGCTTATATCTTATGCATAACTTTAAACAACAAAAACTTATAATTTATCGATGAAATAACTTTTGATCTTTAATATAAGAAGAAAATGTAATCCAATAATAGATTTGTCAAAATTCACGTCTAATAAAAAGATATTGAGTAAGGCTACATCCAATTTTGTAGCTAAACTTTGTTCTATTATTATGCTGCTTTACATATGTATCCTTTAGTGATTTGCCAAAATAAACTTGGTTTTTTGCATTAATGTCATTGAAGATGTTAATTAATTTGCTTTTAAAGTCTATAATAAGGAAAGGTATTCTTTAGGGGTTGGGGAATTGAAGGATGGTAATGATTCTCACTTATTTGTTTTTGTAAAGAATGTTGACATTCAAAATGAACTTATAGATGTTGTGTGTACGAAGTGTACATTAACAAATATATGAGAACATTTTACTTTAAAGACATGACCATGTACCAAACTACCAAAGTGTTTCAACAAATATAGGCAATTTAATTAATTTATTGTTTTTTTAAAGAACAAGAAGACAAAAGAAAGAAAAGGTCCTTAACGGAAAAATTGTGAGGGCACAATATATAATTATATATCCTAAAATATTAATTAGAGAAAATGCAAAAGAAATGTCCTTTCTATTTCTATTTTGTATCTATCATTAAAGGCTAAATCCTTATATCAACGTGTATAATGCCTCGGATAATTACAAGTGGAGAACTGAAAACATAACTTTTTTTATGAAGCTTTTACATTGTATTTTCCATCTCTTGATTAAAATATTTTGAAAAAGAGGTCAATTAGGCTAGTTTGCCCTTCTTTCTCTCCCCATTTTCATTCCATCTATCCCAATATAAATACCCATTTAAGTAATGCTATCAATATCGTTGCTAACATTTTATTTTGCTAGCTCTTTCTTTGAGTCTCACCCTCTTTAATTATTTCACCCTCTAGCTAGTCTTTTTCCTAAGTAGCAAATCATACAATGGGTTTCACAATTGCACAAGGACTCATGCTAGTGCTCTTAATTGCTTGCACAATGGCAATTAGCATGGCCAACAAGGGTTGGCAGTTTGGGAATTGGCCTAACCGTGGCCCTTGTCACCCTAGTCGAGGCCAAGTCGCCAGACCACTCTATTTGGGAAAAATTGACTATTCGCATTCCAAACACACACCAATATAAATACCCCTTATACCCACAAAATGTAGAGAGCTTCCAAAGTGAATTTTGAGAAAGAAACCCTAGAGAAAAACAAGATTGACTCATCCACAATCTTCATCTTTGATTCTCCAAATTCCTCTACTCTCACCCTCTCCAATGTTACATCATTGAGAGGTACATTACCCAAATCCTTTTCTCACCATACTCATATTAGTGAGAAGGTTATTTGGTGCTTGGGAAGCATTTAGGAAGGGACCAATTGATATTAGTTAATGCTATGGGCTATAGCAAAATTTGGTAAGCTAAAGAAGACAAAGGTTCAGCGTAATCTCGTTGGAGCAAGAAGTTTGGAGGGCTTAAGTACACTGGGTAGATTAGGCTTGGAGGGTCTTCTGCTGTTTATGTATCCCAACTTCATTCTTTAGTAGATTATTGACCGTTTAGAGGGCGGCGAAGAGATTTTACACCAAGGACTTCGGTTTCCTCTTCGATAACACATTGTTGTATTGTCTTTGTGTTTGCATCTCTCTTCCCTTAATCTTTGCCATTTAGTTTCTGCTTTGGATATGATTTTATTTGGTTTAGATTATGTTACCAATTCTGTTTAGCTTATTTACATTTTTTGCACGTATCTTGTTTGTTAATAAGCTTGAATTGGTAATTTGTAATTTGGGGGTCTAAACATTCATAGGTGTTTTATACACTATTTGAACATTCATCTTTAAACTGCTTGAGTTCTTATAACAAGTTAAAAAATTCATTATGATATCAAAATATATAGTTGATTCTAACTTTGAACTTTGTTTTCAATTTATTTATTCATAGATTATCAATTTGGATCCTTAAGGAACATGAAAATATGTGCATTTTTTTTTTCTTTTTCTTTTTTGCTGAATGCAAATATGCATAAAAAATAACTCTTTATATGATGTTGATTGCATTTTTCAAATATGATCCACCAACTCCAAATACATATCCTCACTGAATGTTCAAATAGTGTGTAAAACACTTATGAACGTTTAGACCTCCAATTCACAAATTACCAATACAAGCTTATAATCAAACAACATATGTGCGGAATATGAAAATAAGCTAAAACAAAATTGGTAAAACAATCTAAACTAAAATTAATCACAACCACAGCAGTAATTAAAAGGCAAAGATTAAGGGAAGAGGGATGCAAAAACAAAGACAACACAGCGATGTGTTAACAAAGAGGAAACTGAAGTCCTTGACAAAGAATCTCTCCGCCGCCCTTCAAGCAGCCAATAATCCACTAGAGAATAAAGTTGGGATACATGAATAGCAAAAGACTCTCCAAGCCTAATCTACCTAGTGCACCTAAGCCCTCCAAGCTTTTTGCTCCAATAAGGTTATTCCAAACCTTGTCTTCTCTAGCATACCGGATCCTACAATTGCCCATTGCATCAACCAAAATGAATTGGTCCCTTCTGAACTGCTTCCCAAGTACCAAAATACCTTTTCACAGATATGGGTATGGTGAGATAAGGATTTGGCTAATATACCTTTCAAGGATATATCAATGGAGAGGATGAGAGTAGAGGAATTTGGAGAATTAAAGGATGAAGATTATGGATGAGTCAATCTTATTTTTCTCTAGGGTTTCTCTCTCAAAATTATCTTTGGAAGCTCTCTACATTTTGTGAGTATAAGGGTATTTATAGTAGGGTGTACAAGGAATACGAAGAGTCAGTTATAACCAAACAGGGCATTCTGGTGACTCGAGCTCGCGATTAGAACGAGTCGTGAGTTTGAGTCACGAACTAACTGCCTGGCCAGAATGGAGGTTTTGTCCTGTAGTGCAACAGTCGACATAACTCTTCAGCTCCCCCTACATGCTTCACACATGTGCCATTCTGGTGACTTACTAGTCACGAGATCTAATCGCAAGGCATTTCTTGAGTGCACACTCTTGAGCTTTTTTTCACACTCTCTTACACACTACCCTTACATGATTCCCATCTAAATACAGGATTTCTAAATGCTGAATTACAATCAAATTTGGCACAGAATAAAGCTAACAAAATGATTGAAAAAATTCAACCTTACACTCACAGTGTTTACTTGCTTCCAAACCTTCAGAGCATCATTAAAATTTGACTTGAGAAATTCCTAGAAGTTGGGAAATGCGACACAAGGAGCTAGGCTAGGGAGGGCTTCGAGTTTGATAAGCCAAAAACGTATTGACCTATTGTGATGAATTAATTGATTAATTAGCCAAGTTTATTAATTAGTCAAATTAACATGTGTTAGGTTCTAAAGGTTTAGGAATTTATGTATTTAGAACTCTAATTTGTAATATTGGCAAACCATGATCAAAACAATATGTTTAGTCTTGTTTAAGCTTGCTCAAAGTTGATTAATTATTGTAAAGTTGGAATCAAGAGACTGTAGATGCATTGGGGCATTTCGGTCTGGCTCGATCGATCGAAGAATAGACTCGATCGATTGAAAGTGGACCAGATTGCGTTTTCTGCAGTTTTTCCAACTCAGCCTTAACTCATTAAACGTTTAGGGTTTTATGTTTTTACCCTAGGTATATAAGGCAAAACCCTAGCCATGTTTTGAGAGTTGCTCCAGTTGTATTGTTGCTCATACATTGCTATTTTGTGTAAATCTCTTATGAGATCTAAAAGAGTTTTCTTTTACACAAAGCTTAGGTTTTTCAAGTTAGAGATTACTTCAACATCTTGATGATCAACTAGGTTGCTACCATTGAAGCTTAAAGAATATCAAGTGTGGGTGCTTGTAGCTGATTGAAGAATTCAAGAAAGAAGGAGTCCGTGGATTCGGAGCTTGCACGGGGTCGTGTTAGTAAGTCCTACTGGTAGGTAGCATTAGGAAGTCGAGCGGGGAGCTTGTAAGTCCTTTTGTATGAACTTCGATTCTTTCATAATGAATTCAGTTTTGCCTTGAGGATCGGTGGGTAAAATCCTCCCCAAGTTTTTTACCAGTTTGGTTTTCCTGGGTGATCATATCTTGTGTTATTTATTATTCCCCTGTTATATATTCTTGATATGATTGTTTAATTGTTTTAACCTAGAATTGCTTAATTTGACTAAGTAACAACTTGGCTAATTAACTAGGCTACTCAATCTGGTTGTGTGTTAAGGGGTCTAAAACCGTTCAATATGCAATGTACGTGGTAGCATAAACAAATCACTAATTAAACTAAATACGCAGTGGAAATTAAATTGACATGATGATTTGTTTGTGAATGGGCAAAACCTACATGGCAAAAACCCCTCACTCCCGTGTGATTTTAAGGTCACCACTCCCAAGAATCCACTATTATCAAAACAAGCGGTTACAAGTAAAGGAATCCCAATACCTTATACCAACCTACAGTTGAACCCTTACTCCAATACCCAATTGGACTTGTTCTGTAGTGACAATCACTCCTTTTAATGCACGGCTCCCAGTACGTGACTAATCAATTGTGTGGATCCTAGTACGCGACTTAATCACCAACTTGAGAAAGATGTTGGTTGCAAAGTTCTTCAATTCATCACACAATAAAGATCAGGAAGCTCCTTGGTCACAAAATCCTACGGTGTACAAACACAGCAACTTCTTCAAGAGAAATATGAACTAGGGCATATGTCTCTAGTTCACAATATGCTTGTGAAAAAATTTTGCCTTGAGTTGCGTCAATTGTGACAGCCCTTAAAAAAATCCTTATATATGTTTAGGGTTGTGAGAAAAGAAATCCTAAACACATACTCACAGATTGGAATGAAATTAGCTCTTAAAAATTGAATTTCATAAACCTCAATAAATAGCTATCTATTGAGCTAGCTGTTGAGGCACAGGCTTCAGACACTTTTTAAACCTCAATAAATGCAAGCTGTCAAACTTTAAAATCCTACACTTTCTTACTTGTTGCTTGGACAGACTTGCATGGCTTTAATACTTGAACTTGAAACCTTGTTTCTTGAAGCATTAAACATATCTTAGATCTACCCAATTACAAGTAAAGTGCGTTTTGTCAAAGAATTAATCAATTACATAAAATGTTGACATATGTTCCTAACATCAAATCACATATGTCCTAACAGAGTTTGTGCTAAAAAGGCCATGGCAGCCTCACTACTTTGCTTATGGTGAGCATGATGGCGTTCATTGCATGAATGAAACCATGAAGTTCTTTGTGATGCCAATATACCATTGGTATAGATAATTACTAATACGTGTGTGCCATGGGAAAATTTATTTGCTACTCTCTCCTTTTACATTTTATTGTGTTGTAGCAAATAATGGGTGCTATTATGAATTAAATTAAAGACTACTTGTAATTTTGTATTAATAGTAAACGATTGATTGCTCATTTTGTAGTTCATGAATCACACTCTAAATCAGATGATTTTCTATAATTTATGTATTTTCTTTCCCTGTCCTTATAGTTACAAACAATATATGTTATGAGTTTTGAATAATTAAGATGATAGAGAATAAATGTATTGGTTGTGACTGGGTATTGATGTTACATAGAGGTGCCATTTTGCATCCTTACTTGTTTCACAGTAATATTTACCATTTTATATTGAAAATATCGGAGTCTTTTACAATTGAAAAGGTTAATGACATTTGACCTTAGGATCATGTTTGGTTTAGACATTCAAAGTAAATATCAAATTCTATAATGATAGAGTGTAACTTTTATGTAATGACATTTGCATCATCTAGCAAAATACTGTCACATAATTTTTTTTCCCTAAAAAAGGATAGATAATATCGCATATAATCATAACCCTATTAACTGCCTATTCACCATAAAATTATTATATTTTATGTTTCAAAAATGCAAGTGAAGAAAAAAATAAAATGCAAGAAGACATACTGTCCATCCCATACACCATAATTGGAGTTAGATGGTACGACAGTTGGGCAAATAACATCATAGTTAGATTTTAATTAAAGAGTTCATATAACACATTCTTCTTAAAAAAAAAAAAAAAAAAAAAATAACCCCTTTGAAGTCCGAAATATGTCTCACGTTCCTGTGGTATTAAAGTGGGAAATAAATGCAAACTTATCTTCTATTTTAATGGAAAGTAATTCATCCCACTCAACCTGTCAGTTTGCAAATGGTTCTTCATCACTGGGCAATATGAGTTCAACTTTTACATGTTCTTGCGACCCCGGCTTTGAAGGAAATCCCTATCTTGTTGATGGATGTCATGGTAAACTTCTCGCACTCTATTAATTCTATTAATTAATAAATTAAATGTGTGTTTCATCTTCATAGACCAATAAAAATGATTAAATTAATTAATTTTGGAGCTAGGTTTCCAAAAGACATGCGTCACAAACATACTAGTGTAGTAGTGCTTGTTAGGGCTGTCCAACTCACCCGCCCAACCTGCCCATACTTGACCCGCCACCACCCGACCGACTACTCCGACAGTCAGACGCGGGTCTTGAGCTCCAAAACCCAACACCGGTGGGTTGGTTTAGTGTCCCCTCCTTCAAAACTCGTGAAACCCAACCCACCCGAATACCATCAAATTCTAGCAAATTCTCAAGCTTTTTGGTGAGTTTTTTAGCTTGATTTGACGGATTTCAGCAACCAAAATAGTCAGATCCGGCAAAGATACACCAAATCTGGCAATTCTAGCTAGGCGCGATTTGGCAGAAAATTCATCAGATCTGATGAAATCTCCACCAGATTCGGCTATATCTCATCAGATCTTGGATGGATCGGGCGAGATCTCGCCAATTTTCGCCATTTTTTGGTGGTTTCTGGCGGGTTTCAGCTTCACCAAAAACCAATGCCCACGTGACGGAAAACCAACCCATGAAACCTGACCCTCTTACAGGTTGATTGTGGGTTGGGCACTTGCTCACCCGATCTTTTACGGGGCGGTTATGGGTTGGGCACAAGCTCGACCCGCCAGACCCGTGGACAGCCTAGTGCTTGTGCTCGACCCGCCAGACCCGTGGATAGCCTAGTGCTTGTGCCAAATAGAGACCATAAGTGTGACCCCATTATAGGAGCTTGGGGAAAAACATAATTTGATAAATTTGATGTTCTCACAAAAATTAAGGGGTGTATTTTGCACTTTAATTTGATTCCTACAATAAGTTTTCATTTTGGTCCTTGCTGTCATTTTTTAATGACAAAAGTTGCTAATATGGTTAACTAAATGCTTGCCTACTACAACAACAGTCTATATCCTCCTAATTTCTTCTTCAGGAACATCATTCAAAATTGCATTTAAAACTCTACTATTAAAATTTGCAACACTATTTTCCTCAAGTGTTCAATTTGTAGGTTCCTTCTCAGGCTTTTGCCATTTGACTTCTATTGAAAAGCATACCTTTCCATCAATAGACTTTAATAAAGCCCTTATGCACAACTTCCATTATGACAACATGGGTCAATGATCACACAACAGTGATTAAAACTTAATCAAAGTGTATTTTCTCTGTTACCACTTGTTTGATTATAAATTAATCCTAGTTGAATTAATCAAGTACCCAAGTTAATTAATTAGTCTGACTATCTCAAGATCCATTTAATTAAGTGATAGACACAATCACTTTGCCAATTCTAAATTTCATGCAAGGGAAAAAAAAAAAAAAGTTTTAACATAAGTGATATGGTTACACTGGTAAAAGCCCTAATTGGAAAAATCCCAACGAATGGTGGTCTAAAGGTAGATACTTTAAGATCGGGTATATTCCTTGCACTTGTAACCTTGTTGTTTATAGAGAATTCTTCAAGTTCATCACTCTAGTGTGAGTATTCTCTCTATCTCTTTGTTGTGTAGAGAAGTGGGTTTTTCCTCCTTGTTTGTTATTTTGTCTCTCTGTGGATATCAAGCGAATCCGGGGAGCTTGTGGGGTTTATTTGTTGTAGGGCTAAGGAAACACTTTTCCTTTTGAGAGGAGTCTACTACTCTTTCCACGTCGACTAATATGGAGGAATTCAGGTATGCAGTTGGATATAGGTTTTATGCCTGAAACTAATGCACCTGGTTTTTTATGAAAGAAATTTTCCACTCCCACGGAAAGCCTTTCGTGATGCAAGGTGGAAACTGGCAGCAAGGGAATCAGGTATGGAGGTCGGCCAGATAGTAGTTTTTCAGGCGGACATGGAAACAGATGTATTTTTCGGTGACCATCAATAGTTCAGTTCTAGTCTAAAAGTAGCACCATTTTCGGTTAAGGGAGAAGATGTAATTTTTGTTCTAGGTTTCGATGAAGGTAGAAAATCCAATTTCAGAAGGGCAAAAGAAGTTAGTCCATGCCTAGCTCTGGTGTTGGCCAACCCAGGAGTGGGTTCACTGGAAAATATCCAGTTAGACATGAAGGTAACAGTGGAGGAAGGAAGCAATAAATGTAGAGAGCCATTAAATGCTGAAACTGTGAGTATGGGAAAGACATTACAAATAGAGGTTGTATTTACTCCAAACGGGACATCAGTGTCAAATGAATGCAGACCAAATTCGAACTAGATTCCATGTGAGGAAAATATTAATTCAGAGATATTACTTCCCAAATCAATCTAGGGCTGCTGAGCTGTTTGATATCCAAATAAAGGAAATCAATGAGGCCCTAATCAAGTTTGGAAAACAAACGGATGGGGAAATAAAGGCAAAAGAGGCAAGCAATGCTGAAATTACTCCTCAGAATCAATGTGATGAAGCAAAGGAAGGGAGTGAAGCATGTGAGGTAGGATTGGTACAAGCACGTGGGCAACTTCAGGGGTCTAGCTGTGTGCATGCATAATCTGTCCAACAGAAAATTAACAAAACATCTCCTAAAAAAATTTATGCCAGAAGGGGAAGAAAATATCAAGCATGTGCAAGGGTGGTGAAAAAAAAATGGGGCAACAAAATTAGTATATAGCAAGAGAGGTAGGGAGGATCATCTAGAGTTACTAGGCAAAAGCAGATTGGATTCAAAGGATGATGGGAGTTCTTCTTTTTCAATGGTAGAGGCTGTTTGTCAGCCCTGCCAATCGCCATGAAGGGCCTTGTGTGGGACTGTTGCGGGCTTGAGAACCCATGTATAGAGAATAAGCTTGCAAATTTGGTGCGGGAAAAAGATCCATCTGTCGTGTGCTTAGTCGAAACATAGGCAGATGAAGCTAAGCAAAAAAAATATGATGAGGAAGATAAAGTGCGAGAATATATTCACTGCCCCAAGATCAAATAGGGGAGGTGGATTAGTGTTGTTCTGGGGATTGACTATAGATATAACTGTGGAGGTTTCAAGCAAAAATTACATCGAGGCACTATTTCAAGAAGAAGATAGGGCAAGGATTGGAGTGATTATTCGAGATTGCGAAGGAAGGGCTTGGCACAAGGTCGAAATCATCCCTCTCCCCCTAACTGTCGTGGAGCTTGAAACTTTAGCTACATCGAAGTCTCTATAGTTTGCTGCTGATCTGAGTTTGAATGATGTCATCCCAGAGGGAGATTCAGAGATTGTTATAAACGCTTTGAATGCAGACTCGTACTCTTTGGCATCCTTTGGTTTATTTAGTCAATATTTTAAATGTTTTGCAAATTTATTTCATTGTATTAGGTTTTCACATTCTCGTAGAGAAGGAAATAGTATAGCTCACAACCTAGTTTGACATGCACGACATGTCACTGGTTTTTAGGTATGGATGGAAGATGTCCCATCGCACACCATTGCTACTTATCAGGAAATTTTGCCTATTATTTAATAAAGTTCAAAGTCTTGATTCTCAAAAAAAAAAAAAAAAAAAAAAAAAAAAAAAAAAAAAAAACAA